>NC_054824.1:32886458-33187258 GCF_018345385.1 Vulpes lagopus
ATATATATATATATATATATATATATATATATATATATATACTTTATGTGTTCTGTATATACTACTCATATATCTAAATGTGGTTTGGATAGAATAGGAATAACAAAGAAGAGTGTGAATTCAAGTAACAGTATGGGCTAAGATGTTGTAAAAAGAACAGGTGCTTGAGAACAAGACTATTTTCCCTGGAATCTCAGTTCTGACCTTGGCTTCTGGCCACAGTTGGAACATGGGAACTGTCTGGGTGTCTATGACCTTCCAGGTTGGTTTTCTTTTTTTTAAGATTTTATTTACTTATTCATGAGAGACACAGAGAGAGAGAAGCAGAGACATAGGCAGAGGGAGAAGCAGGCTCCATGCAAGGAGCCCAATGTGGGACTCGATCCTGGGACTCCAGGATCATGCCCTGGGCCAAAGGCAGGCGCTCAACTGCTGAGCCACCCAGGCATCCCTTTCCAGGTTGGTTTTAAAGAGAATGCCTTATGTTTAAAATGAGTCAATAGTAGGTCTTCCTGTTTTCTTCTACTGGAAAAAGTATAAAAGTAGTAATAACTTATTATAATGTACTTAGGGCATGCATGGAAAGGGGTTTGAGCATATTAATAGCAAAAGAGTCAGGAGATTGACTGGCCAAGAGTAGGGGCTCTAGAACTAGCCTTCCTTGGTTCAATTCCTGACTCTACAATAACTAGTTTCATGATTCAGGATGAGTTGCTTCACCACTCTATGGCTCAGTTCTCTCAGCTCAGTTCTCTCATCTTTAAAGAGGGGAGAAAATAACAGTATTTTTCCTCACTGGGGCCTTGTGAGGATTAAGTGAGATAATATTTGTTAAACTCTTAGACCGGTGTCTGACACATAATAAGTACTTAACATATGTTAGCTCTTATTATAAAGTGTTATTATCTTATTCAATCCTCTTAGTAGCCTGGCGAGTTAGATAAAATTACTATTCCTATTATTTGTGGGAAACTGATCGTAAGTAAGGTGAAATAATTTGACCTAGGATACTCAGTAAAAAACAGAATTAGGAATTGATTCTTGTCGGTTATTAACTACTCAGATTTCTCCTTAATTCTCTCCAAGCTAATCTCTTATAGAGATTGTTTAAGTAGTCTGATATGGAAACTTGTCAAAAATCCTTTTGGAAATTAAATATAGTTTTTTTCTTTAAATCTCCTTAGTTATGCTTATTTCTCCCCTCAAACAACTCTGGTGAAACCAATAAACATCATCTCTTATGCAGAAGTCATGTTGACTCATCCATGCTAAATTATTCTCTTTTGGCTATTTAGCTATCCTACCCTTTCACCAATACCTTGGAAAAACTGCAAGGCTGACTGAAATTTTAAAAGGAGGGAGTAAATTTAGACAAATCATTTCACCTCCTTGTAATGAAATTTGGACTCAGTAAGCTGTAGGTTTCTTTCTAGCTCTAAAATTCTATGACCCTACGTGTGGAATCATCATGATTATGGATGTAATTTCTGAGATCCTCTTTTCCACTTGCTATTGGGGCCCCACTGAGGCACCATTCCATTGATTTGATATTCTTTTTACATGTATGTTTGTTTTTCTACTAATTCTTCAGGGCACAAGATGGAAGATGGAGACAAAAGACAACTAGGGAAAATGTACTAAAAAAGACATGTTAAGTAGCAAAGGGAATTTCAGAGGGGAAAAGAGGGATTTGATATCATTCACTTTAAGTTAGGCTTCCTTTTTTTTGGTCATTATTTTTGTATTTTGTGCCCTTCCTTTATTGATCATATCATTCTTTCATTTAATATTTCAATAATTCTGTAACAAAAGTTCCAAAAGGGTAGAGCTGATCTCAAGATTTGCAGGACATTCTGGTGTTTCTTTTAAATACAACACATATTTTGTTTCCTTCCCTTCAATGGGAAAACTGTCCATGGTTCTATGTGCCTGTGTTAGTCGTAAAATTAGGCAAACTGCGGTCATTATTAGGAACCACCTCCAGAAATGACTATAGTTTATCGAAAAAATACATTTCAAGAAAAAAAAAACCACTGAATTTATTAAACATCTGTTGTATATTCTGAATTGTTGCATATATTGGGGATATAGAAATCCAAAGTTCAGAGACTTTCCAAAACATCTTAGTAAGTCAAAAATAATATAAAACTATAATATGCCTGAAAGTTGTGCTATAAGAGACATACAGAACATGTTCTGGAAGCACAGAGGATAAACATCTGGCTATTAGGAGGAAAGGCATACAGAGTTTCTTAAAGAAGCAATAGATAACTGGGTGATGTCTTAAAAACTTCATGAGAATTGGTCTGGTTTTGAGATGAAGGTTCTAGAAAGATGGACCAGCATGTGCAAATAATGAAAGGCATATTTGGAAAACTAATTCCATATAGGAGGAATTTAGAGTGCTTGTGGTCCAGTGGGTAAAGTTGAGTGTGGAGAGGTTGAGGGAGGCAGATTACGAGGGATTCCACACGTCATATTGAGGATTGTCTAGTAGTTAATAAAGTATCATTGAAGGGTTTTGAGAAGTTGAATGATATGACCTGATTTGTTAACAGTGTGTACTTCCCATCATAAGAGAACATCTTAGAAAGGGTCCCAATGACATTGTCAGCTACTCAATTTCCAGGGCTTAATCCAGTGTTTAAACTATGGTAGATTCTCTATAAATGTCTATGGGGTACTAAATAAATGAATCAACCAATGAAAGAACTAAGCTAGTTAGAACTTGCTTCTGGACTATGTATCAAATTATTTATGGGGGCAATGAGGAGATTTACTTTAAAACATAAAACTTTAAAGCAAGAAAGGGAGTGGTTGGGAAAACAGATAAAACAGGATTGTCCAGGAGTGCCCGGGTGGCTTAGTCAGTTAAGTGTCTGACTCTTGATTTTGGTTCAGGTCATAATCTCAGGGTCATGAGATCAAACCTCGAGCCTGGCTCAGTGTTTGGTATGGACCCTGCTTAAGATCATCCCTTCTCCCTTTCCCTCTGTCCCTCCTAAAAAATGAAAATAAAAAATGAAAATAAAAATTAGGGGTGCCTGGGTGGCTCAGTCCATTAAGTGTCAGACTCTTCAGCTCAGGTGATGATCTCAGGGTCCTGGGATCAAGCTCCACATCAGGCTCCACATCAGACACTCACTGGGGAGTCAGCTTGAGGATTATCTCCCTCTCACTCTCACTCTCTCTCTCCCTCTCTTGCTCATGTACACATGCACTCTCTCTCTCAAATAAACAATCCTTTTAAAAATAAAAAAGAAATGAAATAAATAAGAATAAGATTGTTCAAATGTAAATAATCTTGAATGCTGGGAGTCTAGTGCCCAGGGGATATTTCTATTTTTTTCACTTTTTGAATGTTTGATATTTTAATATGATAAAGAAATTTTTAAAAATTGCTCCCGAGTTAAGGCAACTTGACTTTTAGACTCTAAATGTTAATGTGTTGAAGCATAAATATTTCACAGTTAGAAAGAACTAAACTTTTAAAGAATCATAATATATATTTGTAACTTAAAAAAACTAAAAGAAAAAGCTTGAATAGTATAAAAAGATTTGGAGTTTTAATGCAATTTTTGACCCTAGGTTTGCATGTTTTCAAACTAATTATGGATAGAGAACTTCTTAACTCAAACTTCTTTATAGTTTGCTATAGAACTGAAACTAATCTGTTGAAATTCATAATTGTTTTAAATATGGAAATCATATTCTTATTCCAAAACCTGTTGTGAAAGAAGTGCTTTCACATTAACCCATATTACACTCAATTGATTTCACAAAATTTTATGTTGTTAATTTTGCAATTACTAAAAATAACTTGATGGAATTTATTCCTGCTAGTATTTGTAAAATATATATACTTAGTACTAAAAACAATCAGGTTAAGACAGATAAAAACATAATCTACACATATCAGTGTATCATAAGTTCTATTTTAGGAATGTGAATTCATTATAATTTGAACAGTATGTATAGCCATTGATTCCTATCTCTTGCAGTCCATTCAATAAATTGAGGTATTGCTGTTGAATGAAGTCAGATTTTAATAATTAACAATTTCTGGAGACTGGATAGACTATCATGGAAACCTTTTCCTTCCAGATGCAGCCATTGTGGGGGGCGGGTTGTGTCTCAGCTACTCGACATTAGCTGTCTTACCTACAATCAGCCTCTGGTGAGCTGGTCATCTACATGTGCTCTATTAAAGTACACAATAATGAGGGTCAAGCTGCAAGCCAGTATTTAAATGATGGTTCTTCAGCTGATGCTGAGAGAAAGTAAGCAAGCTACAAAGAAAATACCAAAGAAGTAGGAATGGCGTTTGGAGACAAGGGACAGAAATTAAAGGTTGACTTTTGGTTGTTGGATCAACTCACAGAGTTTTGCTCAAGAAAAAGAAACACACCTTCACAGAAGTGGTACAGGTCACCACAACTTGTGATAGGATTTCTTATTTTTCTTTTTAACACTTACAAAATATGTTTCTATCAAAATATTCTCTTAATAATGAAAAGGAAAAAAAAAAAAAAGAAGCCACATGAGAAACTGGCTGATTGAAAGGAAAAATTATCCTAATAGAAGAATGCTAGGTTAATAGGCATTAGGGAAAAAGATCTTACTATTGTGCCGTGGAAATTTGCCATTGTGAGTTCATCCAGGATTCTTTTAAAAACAATTTTTTTTTAGGCATGATGTGATCTGGCACTGCAAATGAAGTAAGTTTCCCATACTAAACATCCCAAAGAGGTTAGGTTAAGCAATAGTGATCACAGAGTGGTTTGAGAATCTAAGGTCTCTTCAACTACTCTTAGATAGGAAACTTTACAAACAAGAGTCTGAAAGATGTATTAATTACCCAAAGAATAATTTCTAAAAATTCAGTAATTCTTCTTACTCAGCAAACTCTAATACCTTAAAAGGTGGCATTTATCTTGACTTTGGCAAAAATGTTGAAATAAGTTTAGTAACACAAAAATACAAGTGTACTTCACAAACAGAAAATGCATGCTGCTTAGCACCTCATTTCTTTTCATATGGAAAAGCAGAGGAAGGCTTTTTTTCCTTCTTTTTCACACCAGTTGTGTAAATTATTTCTCTAGTCTTTTGTGTAAATAACCAGGAGAGCTGAAAGTAAGAGATCTTGAAGATTTTAATGTGTGACAGTCTCTACTTTAAGAAGCAAAGAATAGATCCTCTTTAGATTCTTAGAGCTTTTAGGATATATGCACATTAATTACCTGTCTTAATTCTCCTGTTTGGGTTATCATTGGAAACTAAAGTTTCAGTGACGGAAGAGAAAGAAAAGTTTAAAGACACTGAAAAAACTGAAAATGTGGGGATATCGGGCAAGAGGGAAATCTTATACATAAACTTACCAAAAAACCCAAAACACTGAATGACAAAAATAAGCATGAAGTATAACATATGCACACGAAGTAAGGATGGCAAGACATTTAAAAAGGCAATATATTTCTTCTTTCTCATATGATATGACTTACTCAATATTCTTAAGAAAATACGTTCCCTAATGATGTTTAGTGAAATCACTTCTGGTAACTGCTGAGAGAAAATAACATACATGTGCTTATGAGGAGATTCCATTTAAAGGCCACTGTTTTTCTATAAGTCATTGTCATTTGGTAAGTTGTGATAAGCATTAAAAAAATCTGCTGTAACCATTTCATCAACACCTATATTTTTATGTGCTCAAATGTAAGCATGAAAACTATGAATGCAATAGGATTTGTAGGTGTAACCTCAAAATCAAATAACAAGCTTTTCTTAAAATTTTGAACGCACACATCTCACTTGTAAAATCTACTTGTTATCAATATTATTTTAAATCTTATAACTGTATAATGGAATGCATTCTTTGTTTGGGCTAGTTAGCTAATCACTATTTCAACAAATATAAGTATATCCATCAAAGAGAATAAAGTAACAGAAGCATAAGTTAAGGAGATCTTTGCCAAATATATAGACAGAAGAAGAAAAATAAAAGCAACTTACAAGTAAGGTGGTATACTTAGGCCTTTCTGTAGAAATTCAGAAAATGGAAACACTTTTTTTTTTTTTAATTACAAAGTCAGTTTAAATCTAAATTGGCTTCATTCTCAATTTTGAGTTGGATCTTACTATGATATACATCTTACTTTCATAGTTGAGTCTCCTGTCAGACTTGTGGGCATTTTATCAGTCAGATCTCACTGTTTATTTATTTATTTATTTATTTATTTATTTATTTTTATTATTATTATTTTTTTAGATCTCACTCTTTAAACAACCATTTTCCTTCTTAACCAACAGTGTCTCCTTTGTGTTCTTGGTTCTGAGTATTTTTATTTGGTAGAGATTCCTCTCTAATTTGTCATATAAATCTCCCCCTTTTCTTTCCATGAATAAAATAAATTTTCTTCCTTGAGGTTTTCAAAGTTTATGAATTTAGGAAGATGTAAAGGCAAGTGTCTACTTAACTCTTGTCATCAAATTCCATCTTTAAGTCACATTGATAACAATATGCTTCACTGGAGACACAACCACTAGCAACTTGCAAAGCCACTGCATCCCTTCCCCAGAGTCTACCTTCTCTTTTCTGCTGTTCTGTGCTCAGTCCAGCCCACTCTTGATCCATCAGACATCTGCATATGATAGAACATGCCTACAGACTTCTCCTTTAAGTTTCCTCCCATCTGGAACAGCTTTTTCTACTTCATCCACTGTGCTGCTCCAAATCTTGTGGGAATATGTTCTAAAATTGCTTTTCTTCTTTAATCTTTGTAATTGTACTGTTAACTCATGAATTGATGTAAAAAATATAAATAAGTCCATGAGGCTATGTAATTTTTGTGCAAACTAAGACTTACGTATAAAAAATCTAAGCTACTAGGATTATTTAATTTGGAGGGAAAAAGTTGAGTGGTGAATTACTAATAATATTCAAATAAGTTAGGAATTATATGATTGTTGGTAACCAGCTAATCTTTGTTACAGATTAAAAAGGAATTGTACTCAAACATAAGTTTTTCAGTGAGATATAAGGGAGACAACACAGAATGTTAAATAATGGGATGGCTTACTAAAGCTGGTTATCTTTATTCTTTCTGTAGCAGCCAAACAGTATATCTGCTCGTATGTTTCAAATTTGACATACATTCAGGCTCTGTGAAGGAAAAACAATGTCTGTGTGGAGAGAAAGTCAAATAGACATGGACAGGAACATACAACATTGGGGAGCAAACCTGAAGGAGGAGTGGGGGTGTATTAGACAACTCTTTTGATAGTTGTATTTTGTCATTAGAGCAGAGGAGTATTTTTTTAAAAAGGTATTTTTTTGAAGAAGAATGCTTTCTACTTTTCCATATCTACCCAGGATAAAGTTTTTGCCATAAAAAAAAATAATAATAAAAACCAGAACATCAAAATAAAAACAAGACAATATATATAGTTTTTTAAAATTGTATTTGCAGAGTTTTTTTGGAGTTATGTATTACTGCATCATCCTAGCGGAGAGAAATCAAATTTCATAAATGTAGTCAGACCTTTTCATTTATAAATATTATCCCATCTTATTCCAGGAAGAACTTAAATGGCAGCATTTGATTATTTCATTAGAATAATAGCTTATCATGATAAAGAGAAACTTTTTGTAAAGTGTCAATGTTGTTGTATGTGATGCCAAGTGAAAAGAAGTGAATTTTACAGAAACTTTTACATTTCAGGAAAAGTTTGAATTTCCCTAAAAAGACTGTATTAAATGAAAATGTTGTTAGCTTTTCAAACCTTTACTTTTTTTGTTAGCTTTCTTATATAAAAGGCATGGAAATCTCTTTAAATTGACATTTTAATTTTGAAGTCCATGAAAAAGCTAAAATAATCAAACAAAAAGGGGTATAGATGGAATCCGAGCTATCCTTATATGCAAAAGAGTTAATGCTGAGAAAAAGAACTGCAAGTGCCATGGCCTTGGGAACTAAAATATAGGTTTCAAGGTAAGATTTTCTTTCAATTCAGTATGTACAGATTTTCTGCATACATATGCAAAATGACTGAATATAAACCTTATAGTTAATTGATGATGCCAGAATCCAGAAATGTGTTTCATGTTTAAAGGAATTAAAACATTGTAAGGGAGTATTTGTGACATTTGAAGGACTTAGAGACATTTAACACGTCTACTGTTAAAAACAAAATAGTTTACCTGGTTGAAGAGAAGTTTTAATTTTTAGCCAGTAGCCTATATTTTCTTATAGTGGACTGATAGCAATAAATTAATTCAAAAGCAAGGTTACAACTATCTTCATATTTGGCCTTTGAAAAAGAAGCTCTACGCATTGTCAAAGGTTAGTCAAAATGACAAGAGCATCATATTCAGTAAACTTAGAAGCGAAATTTTCCTTAAAATTTTTTTTAGCAGCTAAGTACTGGTAGCAAGCTTAGGAAAAGTTTTCGTGGCTTCTAAATGAAAAGCATACATGGGATAATCATACCAGTTTTCCATGTTTACATAACACTCACAAGACATATATGGAAAACTTTACCCAAAGTAATTTCATGTTCCATGTCATAATTTGGTTTATTTTCCTTTGCAAGCACAAAACATCTATTAGTAAGAATCAGACTAATACAAGTATGTCAAAACCACGAGACTTCAACTGTAATTTTTAGTTCCTAAAATCTGTTTATATGAAGAACATCATAATAATGTAAAATATCACAATTATTTGAAGAATATGAGACTTTTTTAAAAGTTAGAATAGAAAGCATCAATCACAGAAATAAAGAGAATTGCAAAAAGGCATATTAAATGCCTGTCTTTTCAAATCTAACTATCTAGAAGTAAGCTACTTACCTACAATAGATAGAATGGAATTAATGTCCTTAAAAATGCAAATATTTTCAGTATTTGAAAGATTGCCATTTCAGTAAATAACATTATTCTGATAACCTGGCTGCAATAGGACAAGTCATGGTAACTTCTCTTTTTTACTCGATTAAGATTGTTCTAAAAGGCAAATTTTTACATCCTATCATTCCAAGGAGGTTTAGGCTTTTTTTTTTTCCTTCTTCCTCACGTGTAGGATGATTTCTGGATATTTAGTACAGGGCATCACACCGGTGCAGTCTTGCAGTGCAACCCAAGGCAGTTGCAGCAAGTATTTCTCACTAGCAATGTTAAGGAGCTAGAAGGGAACAAGGCTTGAGGAAACAATCTAGAAAGCCATAATACAGCTTGTTGGTCCTTTACTCACAAATAACCTTTTTAGAACAGATACATAAAATGCAGGTTATTATCTAAAATTTTAAGGGAGAATCTTTTGTTAAATGTTAACAAAGAACGACTATCCTAATTCCCTTTAAAATGCAATCCTTAAAAAAAAAAATCAACTATCAAGTCTTTTTGAAAAGTGCTTAAATCATCTGGAGATAAATATCACTTGGTGTCCTTGTTTTCTAACAAATGGCTTTTTCTATTGTTTCCATTAATTTCACCCATATTCGTTTTTTTTAAAAAAAAAAAAAAAAAAAAAAAACAAGGCCCTTACCCTCATCAGCGAAACACAGATGTATGATTTAGCAAATAAAACCGGTAATTACATACTAATTTACGAAAGATTAATTTTTTTTCTCTTTTCGTCAGTTTTCAAGAAGTCTTCCCGTGATTAACTGTAAACAAGAATGGTTTACACCTCAAATTAGAAGCCATTAATTAGCATGACGAAGTCAACTGTAAGATACACAGATAATTTAAATTATTTAATCACTAATCACCTTGGCTAAACTGTAGTATACTCTTTCAATATCCTTCGGTGGGTTATTGATCTGTCAGTAAATTACCTCCAGATCAGTTAGAGATAAATATTAGCTTTCTTTCCTTTCTCTCAGGTTTACATTATTCCTTCTTGTAAACACTTAGAAGAGCTTTAAGGTTCTTTAATCCCAAATCCCTAATTAGCCATCACTAGCCCTTTTGTAACCAGGAAAAAGAGTAACTGAAGTACAGACCAGGAGTTCGCTTTGCCCGTACAACAATAAAAAATAATAATAATAATAATAATAACTAAAAAAAAAAAACAAACATTTTTTTTTTTACATGTAAAATGCTTAAGACGACGGCAATAATAAAAGATATATATGCAGAGGTGGCTTCGGCAAATAACGGGCTTGCAAACGCCAAACGCTCAACAAAAAGAGCCAGACCTCTATTGCAATACACGGCACTCCAATAAATTACACAACACTTTGCATAGGCTGCAGAAATAACGCAGGACAAGACTTACACAGATGCCAATCCGCAGCATTTATACACATGCACATGGCAAGAGACAGAAACCAAACACTATCATTCAACTCGGGCCGGGGAGCGCGATCCCGAGCTTGCCCGGCGCGGGAGGGCTCTCTGCGTGTGTGTCTGTGTGCGCGCGTGAGAGTGAGACCCATCCTCGGGGCATTTCCCCTCTCTGGGCAGTTTTGCTTCATTTGTTTCCCATTTCTGCTACATAGAAACTAACTTCCATCTCAGCCCCAGCCAGCGCCGCTGAATAGAGCCTGTGCTGCGGCTTCGTGTGCGTCAGATCCCTCCGCGGAGCCGTCCCCGGCCCCCCCCCTCCCGCGGTCGGCCTCCACAGAGAAAGCGCCTTTCAGCCAACCGGCGGCTCCGGCTCCGACATCTTCTCCGACTGGAAATAAATAAATAAATCGCACCTTTGGCCGGGGAGGCGGGGGCGGGGGGCTCGCCGCCCTGGGCGCGGGGGCGCGGGGGCGCGGGGCCGAAGGCACTCCTTTTTCTGCGCCGGGGGGCGGGGGCGCGGGCCGAGGACGGGGCCAAGCCCGGGCCGCGAAGGCGGCGGACTCCTTTCTGCGGCGGAGGGATCCGCGGCGGAGGCGGCGGCGGCCGTAGCCGCTGCCTGAGAGTTGTTGTTTCCTCCTCCTCCTCCTCCGCCTCCGCCGCCGTTGCTTGAATGGTGGAGCCGAGGCTGGGCTCGTGAACACACAGTGACAGCTATAGGGCAGGCGGCGGCACCATCCCCGCTTCCCCTCGGCGGCGGGGTGTCCCGCCGGCGGCCCTGAAGTGACCCATAAACATGTCTTGTGAGAGGAAAGGCCTCTCGGAGCTGCGATCGGGTAAGTCGGGGGGCTGCTGGGGCCGCTGGCACCGGGCGATTCCGCCCGCGGTCCCCCGCCCCCCGCCGCCCGGCCGCTAAGCCTGTGTGTCTCCCCGTCCCCCTCTCCCGCGCAGAGCTCTACTTCCTCATCGCCCGGTTCCTGGAAGATGGACCCTGTCAGCAGGCGGCTCAGGTACGGCGGCGCGCGGCGCGGGCCGAGCCGGCGCTCGCTGCTCGCGGGCGTGGGGGAGGGCGGCGGCGGCGGCGGCGGCGGGGCTGCGGCCCGGGGCGCGGGGCTCAGCTCTCCCCGCTTTGTTGTTGCAGGTGCTGATCCGCGAGGTGGCCGAGAAGGAGGTAAGGGCGGCGGCGGCCCGGCGCGTCTCGCCGCCGCGCGGCCGCCCCTGGGCCGCGCCGCCGCCACCGCCGCCGCCGGGGCGCGGGGCGCGGGGCTCGGGGTCCCCGCCGGGGCGCGGGGCGGGCGGGGGAGGGGAGCGGGCGGGCTGGGGCTGGGGGCCGGGCTCACGGGGCGTCCTCTCCCCGCAGCTGCTGCCCCGCCGCACGGACTGGACCGGGAAGGAGCATCCCAGGACCTACCAGAATCTGGTGAGACATTCACGTCGCGGAGCAAAGAAACTTTTCCCCGAGTCGAATAAAAATTGAATTTCCCGCAATTTTTTACAGAGACAAAAACTTGGCCCCAGAACGTGAAAGCTCCAAAGGCCACGGGGAGGGGTGGGAGGCCGGCGCGGGGGCTTCGGGGGGCAGTGGTCGGGGGGACCCGCACCCCGAGGCCGCGGGGGCTGCCGACAATTTATTTGTGATATTTTGTTAATGTGCTAGAAATAAAGATACGTCATGAGTGTTGTGCAGTGCAAGGCCGGAGGAGGAGGGGCCGGCGCGCGCGTCCGTGCGGGCGCGGGGGCGCGCGCGAGGCGGCGGCGGCGGCGGCGGCGGCGGCGGCGGGAGCGGCGCGAGGAAGGAGGGCGCGCTTGCTCGCTCGCCTGCCTGCCTGCTCGCTCGCTCGCTGCTCTGCACGCGCGGTCGGCTCGGCTTTCTCCTGCCCCACACAATAGCTGGTGACTAACTGCTCCGAAGTGGCATTAGCATTTCACAAGCAGGCTATTCACCCGCAGCGGAACCGTAGCTAGGCGTTATTTTTTTTTTTTTTTTTTTAATTCTTCTCGATCCTTTCGCCCTCCTTAAATTCAGAGCTACGGTTTTTGTTTGCTTGTTTTGAGGGGTTCAGATGTATGATGATAGTTGGCCAGAGGCTCATCATTGCTTTTTACCAGAACACATTCGCAGAAGTGCAAAAGCCTGTAACCTCGAAAAGCCAGGAGTTTTAACAGACTTTTTCTAATGTTGCTAATTTTCGTTTTATGCCGCTTCTTCAATTAAAAACTATTACTGGGGGCCACAGAAAAGTTTTGATTTTTGCTCTTATATTTATTGTCGTACGGAACTTGGCAAGTAAAAGTTTTCAGTTTAAACTGGCGTATATTTTGTTTCATAGCTTGAAAGACATTAATGTGGGTTTTCAAAGTGATTATGTTTAGCAATTTCTAATAAATTGTCTTCTGAAAGTGGATCTACCAAGTAGTGTGACTGGAAAACTAAATGTATTTGTATCGGTAGTTAAATTTTCCATATTGTCTCCCAAATTGATTTAGGTTGTTTGTATGAATGTGTTTATTGGGCAATTAGAGCAGTGACAAGGCCGGCAGTGGGAGGGTGGGAAGCGCGCTTAATCTATGCAGTGAAACTGATTCGGGACTGATGTTTTGAGCTAGTTATAACCAGTAACATTACTTCATGAAGGCTTCTGAAATGATTAGGAAGTTTCAGCTACTTAAAATTGAATGTCTTCTGTGAGCTGAAGATGTGACATGATTTTGATGGCTTTTGTTTCATTTGGATATAGAGTATCTGACTTGTGGGTTTAATAACTTTTAATACAGGTTGGTAAGTGCTCACAGATGTTGAAATAAGGGAAACGTAGGTTAGGAAATTTAATGGAAACTTAACTATTTATTTCCACACTTTGTTAGTTTTCATAATAGCAATTGAGGCTAGTTTCCTTAATACTTTGCTATAATGAATGGAGTTTGAAACAAACTCTTAAGATTCAGTATCTGCAATACTTTAATTTGGGGGCGGGGGCGCGTACGTATTTGACAAAAACCTAAGTGGATTCCATATCTTCCTTGTTTTTGGGAAAACTATAGAGATTATAATACTGTTTTTTAGAAATGGGCCAATTTTACAAAAGTTTTTTTACATCTCTTTTTACAAAACTCATCCTTGTAGCTTGTAAAAACCCACAAACCCCAGTCAGTGAAGATTGCTGTGTTCTTAACTTGGAGACTCTTAGTAATGTTATATTTTTAAAATGAAGCAGCTAGTGGTGTATTGCCAAATTATGGGAATGTGTAATACTTGTAGGAATATCATTTTGTTTTCTCCAGTAAAAACAGGGGTACCCATGTTCATTTTTAATCTTTTGGGGAAGAAGATTTCTCATCTCACGGATATTAATAAAATGAATTTATACTTCTTGTCTCTTTATTACTTAGGACAATAAGTGTCTTCATTAGTATTATTATCTTTCAAAATCCACCTTATTTTGCACGGTTGTGGTTTTTCTTGCTTGCACTGTTTTCACCTTTTTATCAGAATTGTCACATTGGCGTACTCATGAGACAGAACTCTCATTAAAATGTAGAGTTCTCTGGTTCATTTTCTCATTTTATTTTTTGAGTATATTAATCTATCTATAGGAGAAAGGACATCTCTTGGAGTGCTTTTATATCCATCAAACTATATATCTAGGTGTGTGGGTATTTGGTTTAACTTCGACTTTTTTGAGATTGAGTTAGCTCTAAAATATTTTGGAACACTAGGTATCTGAGCACATTTTTGTTTAATAGTAAGATCTTGAAATTTTATGTCTAAGTGAGCACATGCAAAATCTCTAGTATGGTGTTTTCTGTTGTCTTAATTCTTTCTTACTACTTAAAAAACCTTTGTTTTTGTTGTCTTCAAATTGAATTTGCGTAACATTGGTTTTAAGTTTATTTTGATGAGTGAAACCAAAATAATAACTATCGTTTGTGGTTTCCGTAGTGTCTCCCTGTACCTGGAAATTTGTTACTACGTTAACTGATAAATTGAGTAATATTTTAAATGGAAGAATTTGTATATGTCAGATTGAAATTTCTAGAAAACCTCAAATTACAACTGTTTAGGATGGTGTATAATTGTACTTGGGAAGCTTAAAAACAAGCATAGGTCAGCATCTGTATGTAGCCTACAAATAAAATCACAGTGATTGAGTTTTGACCAAGAAGAAAGTAGAGTTTTAAGAGCAGTTTTAAAGGCTTACAGATGAAAAAAAAAATGATGTGCTTTTTTCAAGTGATTGATAAAGTTGTTATAAAACATGATTGTGTTATCTAAAGATTTAAAACATTTTTAACGTTGAGTAGAATGTGATAGAAAGTTAAGTGGTTTGTCTTTTATGGTGTATGTTTAAGCAGATTTTATATTTTTAAATACAGATTGATTTTTAAAGCAAGAGGGCTTATAAGTTTTCATCAGGATTCTTATTTTTTAGAAGGAGCCATGCACTTGTGCCAAACTTCTTACAGAACAGGAAAACTCAACTAATTTTTGGACCAAAGAGAAAGCTTTATCATTTATTTCTATTTGGATAGTGAAATTAGTTGGTTTATTAAGTTTTGCTGTCTAGTTATCACCTTAATTAGTGGTGATCGCATGCTTCTGAGGCAGAATTTTTAACATTATTACCAGATACGGGATTCTGATTACATTTATTGCTTACAAGGCTTTTTTTTTTTTTTTTTGAACTGTGTTCATGTTTTGCTAATTTATTAATATGATGTAATTCTTATTTTAATTCTTGTAGCGGTATTTGCTGTTCCTAAAATCATTCCACTTATTAGAGGCCTTTCTATTCAAGTGAAAGCATTGGGAGTCAGGAGATAAGGGTTGTGATTTTAGTCCTGCTGACGGTCAGCCTACAGGTTACCTCAAGCAAGTTTGGAATTTCTTTGGGCTCCCTCATTTGTAAAATAAGCGAATTCAAATTTTTCTGATCTGAAAATCTGATTTTGAACTAGAAATAGTGATACATTGTCTCTAAAAACTCAACTCTTCATTTTGTTGTTGATTATCCAAAACACAGAAAAGTAGATATGGAGAAAACATGCAGATTAGAAAATTGTAAAAGTGCTTTTTATAGTGCCATTCTTAGGTTGTAATAGCATACCTTCTTAGAGATAGATGAATATTTTTGAGACACTAACCATTGTAGACTGCCTCTTTACTCTGTAATTAGTATGTTTCACTCCATGGTTTAAGTACTAGTTTTCATAAATTATTGTTGGTCTTAAACTCAGAGGAAAAAAAAACATGAATAGGATATACTTAAGTATATATCTTAAGTGTGCGTGTATTTAGAGTACACTGATTAATGTGAAAGTTAGGGGACAAGTTTTAGGAAAAAAATAACATGTTTTTGAATGAGGTGTTGCTGTCCTATATTAAAAACAATATAGTGCTTTTTAAAACTAAACCAGTATAATTTTGGGAATGAGAAGTGGCAAATAATGAAGTGAATGTACATATTATAGTTACCATTTCCTTTTTAAATAGAGTGTCAGTAAAATAGTAAGCTTGGCTTGGTAGTCTCTGAAACAGGACCTTAATATCTCATAATCCTTATAATGAACAATACAATGTTATGTGTTAGAGAAATGCTACATGCTGAAGGGCTGAAACAGGCAAAACTCATCCTTCTTACCCTTGCATTATTTTAAGAAGTTTGAGGCATTTAGAAAGATTTTTAAATGGAATAAGTACCTGTTAAATTCTTTATATTCCTGAATAGTTGTAAAGTGGCTTGAAAATCAGGGGCAGTTGGATTATCCCATCCCCAACTACACAATGGCGTTTTACATGACTGTTACAAAGCTGAATAGTATTACAGGAGTCTGTTTCTCAGTCTGTAAAATGGGCTAATAATAGCCCCTAACTTGTAGGATTCTGTGAGTGATAACTGGCACAGATCAAGCACTACTTAAGAGTTTGTGTTTGCTATTATCAGAACTTTGGTCATGGTAGTAAAGTTTCCAGTTATAGCTTTATAAATGCGTTAAAGTTTAAGAGAAAGTGTTATTCCAGAAACAAGTGTGCGTGATTTTCTGAACATAGCAGCTGCGGTGTAAAAAAAAAAAAAAAAAAAAAAAAAAAAAACAAAACCTGCTTTAAACCTTCAAAAGATACTATTCGTATAATTATGTTGTAGATCCAAGGATGAAATAGTTAAGCCTGAGATACAAAGAAACAATATAATAAATGCTAAAAATAAATAATTTTTAAAGCATTATGGATAGAATTCTAGAAAAATTTCGGTCGTCTGTATAGGGATTCTATGACTTTTTGTGAAATAATTAACACAGAAATGTTTGGGTGGTTAAAATATCTAAAATTGATTAGAAAATATATGAAGCTTTTGTATCTTTTGGTAATCAGATGACATTTAGGAATGTGAGGAAACTTGGCTGTTGCTTCTCTCCTTCTGTTCAAAGATTTGTATAATTTTAAACTCAAGAGATGGTATTTTTTATTTATTTATTTATTTAAAAAATTTTTTTTTTAGTTTGTATTTTTTATTTTATTTTTTTTTTTTATTTATTTTTTTTTTTTTAGTTTGTATTTTTTAAATTGTCAGAGAGGAGATGTGTCGTTCTGGCCTAAAGATTCTGTTTTAAACAGAGCTTAATCAGACTTTTTTTTTGAATTAATTTAAGTGAGCACTAGGTTAAATAAATCCTATGAATGCCAGTTTTTTAATCAACTCAATTTCTTTGTCAGACCACAAGTTGTTGTTGTCGTCTTTAATCTAGAAACTCCTTCCCTGGTCTACTGCAGTTGTTTTTCTTTTTCCCAAATTTTGTAGTTATCTCATGTCACTACAGAATTATAGCAAATAAAATTGTATCCTACACAACTTGTTCTGGACAAAAATATTAGATAGGTTCTTTTTGTTGTGTTAAGTTTCTGAATTCACCGAAGAGTATCTGTAATACCAAACAAAGTGGAAGTTAACAGAGTATTAAGTGTATCCATTTTAATGAACTCAATAATGAATTCAAGGAAGTCAGGGATTAAAATGAGTGGTTTTCTTTTTTTTAAGTCTATTTTTCTTTCAAGATATTTAAGTTGCTTTTGTAATTATATTAAAAGTAATAAGGGCTAATATATAATAGGAACTGAATGTAAAATTTTAGAAATAAATATAAAATGTGTAAAGATGATCAATTTTTGTTTGTGAGAAGCCATGTTATAGGTACAATTATGAGTAACTTGTGAAATTAATTATTTTGGAATGAGTAAATATATGTTACTGAGCATATGGAATATAGAAGATTGTCAGTATTTTACAACAGACTGGAGAAAATGATAGCATTTCTTTTCTCTATAGAATTTGAGAATTCAGTGTGCTAAAAACAGTTATGTAGAAGAGAGAAATAGGTGAGAACCTTAGGTCACTACAGAGAAGGGAGTCATCAAGTGTGAAGCAGGTCCATCCTTATTTGCCTTAAACACACAGAAGCAGCCTATTTGAGTTCAGAAATCATAGCTAAGGAAAGGTATGGTTGATTGGATAAGTTGTTTTCGATATTAAAATATAGTTAGTAACATGATCTGATGCACCTTCTGCTTAAGTTAAAACTAAATTGTAAAAGGAATGAGATTTATAGTGCAAAGCTTAGGTTATTTGTGGTAGCATGGATAATGGCAGCCTGCTGCCAAAGAAGCACGTAAAGAATCCATGTATTCTAGACTCCAGATGGCCCATGGTCATGGTGGCATGACCCATTTGGTCTCTATCAGGTAGCGAACAGGCACATAGACTGTCTTGGCAGAGGTTATAGTATAAGTGCGAGAAGTATTTGCCTTGTGTCATTTGATTCTGGTTTAGATTTTGGGTGAGGAAATACTAATTTTAAGCAATTTGGAGATACTTATTTAAAACAACTTCACTGCCATTGTATGTGTGGTGTTAGTTATTTCTAGTGCAGTGTTTGAAACCGAAACATTACTAAAAATGAAACTGGTCGTTCTCTTAAGAGTATTTATATGGGCATTTTAAGAGTAAACAGTTTAAGAATTTTCCATCTTTAAATTGGTAGACAATAATTTTGCCAACAGAATCTCATCTTTGATTTTTATATTTTGGTAAAACAATGTTTTAAAAAGGATTTCTTACTGCACAAATTTTGTTTAGAAAATATTTGATTTAAAAACAAAACTTCAAAATGTGTTATTTTAAAAAGTTAAGTTTGTCATTTTATGGTGTTTTAAATTAATTTTTATAGAACATCCTTTGTGGTTTGTGGAGACCTAAATTCTGGTTAAAGGGGTGAGTTTTTTTGTTTGTTTTTAGCAAAGTATAGTCAGATTGTGATGAATAAGATTTAGAAGAGCACTATATTTTTTAAAAGACAGATTTGTATTGATAACTGTGATGATAGTAGTAGCTGAATTATCTAAATGAATTCTTAGGTGGTTAACTAAATTGTGAATAGAAGATACAGTCTTTCAAGCATGTTTATTGATAGTTAATTAAGAATAAATAGACCACCAAGATTAATTTTGACACTTAATAAGGTTCTATATTAATTTTATTATACTTCTAATTACAAAGAAATCATAGGCATGTAAGGGCCCTTCTGAGAATAGTTACCCAGATTAGAGGTTTTTGACTTGAAAAATGGTTATGTAGATCCTATTAAGTTTGTAATTATAAGACCTGTATGACAGTGGGCCGGAACTACGGTTTTGAGAAGGAAATTGTAATGTAATGAAAATAACAGTAACTTTGGAATCAAGAGACCTAGGTTTGATTACGAATTTCTCCTACTCTCTAAATGTATGACTTCACAGAAACTGTAACCTTTGGACTTCAGTTTCCTTTATCTGTGAAGTGGGGAAAATGCTTAACCTTATTTGCTTATGAAGATAAATTTTAGGAATACTTGGCACAAAGTAAGTATTCTATATATTTTTTTAATGTGGAAAGCTTTTATATTTTTTTAAAAATACTCAGAATATGTAAACTTGCTTTTAAAGATTGTAGATGTGGGGATGCCTGCGTGGCTCAGTGGTTTAGCGCCTGCCTTTGGCCCAGGGCATGATCCTGGAGTCACGGGATCGAGTCCCGTGTTGGGCTTCCTGCATGGAGCCTGCTTCTCCCTCTGCCTGTGTCTCTGCCTCTCTCTCTGTCTATCATAACTAAATAAATATAAAAAAAAAATAAAGATTGTAGATGTAATTTAACATATACTTTGGAATAATGATAAGAGATTTATAATTACAAGTTTAAAGTTTTGAGATTTTGAGATCTGGTTTTAAAAATAGGCTTAGAGAATTTTTAATAACAAATACGATTTTTTAAATTTATGATTTTAAATTATAGAATATATGTTAGAATAATTGTAAAAGTAAGAAAATGTATTCAATTAAGCTGACCTTTTAGAACTCAGTTTTTCAGATTGGAAAACATTTGAGAAACAGATATGAAAAACGGACATTTTTAAAACCAATTAGGTGTTCAGGATATAGTCGTGCTAAATATTTGGTGGATTTTATTTTTATAGGGACTTCCTTAATTATATGCTAAAAGAAGGACTGACATTTCTAGTTAGCACAAGTAATCAAGTAGATTAATGAATTCTATTGCTCTAACCTCATTTTAGCAATGTCCTTAAAAAGATTTCCAAAATATTTTTTTCCTGTGTAGGTCTAGAAAGATTTTCAACATGAAGGAGCAACATGTAGTATGTAATGTGGAGTATAATTAAAGTGACAGCCAACGCTTCTTCACCTACTATGACTACCCCCTAAGGTGGTGAGTTGGCAGTCTCAGTCTTGCAGATGAGGACATTGAGACGTAGAGTAAATGTTTTCCCCGAACTCTGAAAGTTTAAACCTAGACTGTTTGACTTTAGAGCTCTCAAACTACTGACCTTTTCTTTAAAAATTGAGTAGTGTTCTTAACGACATTGTGTCTGATGGAATACAGTGGCTTCCAAATTTTTTGTATTTTCTTCCTGTTGATAAAATTTACCTTTTAATGATAATTTCCATTGACAATGGCAGCCTTTTCTTGGCTGGGAAGAGCTGCTATTTCTATGAAGTAGCATCACAAGCAGAAGTGGATTGTTTTAGCTAAAGATGCAGGAAAGTAAATGACTCAGAGAGCTCAGGCTTTTCTTGTTCCTTGCAATGGTTCACATTTTCAGAAGAGGATTTTGTTGTTCTAATTGTTATTGATGATTCTAGAAATGTTTTATATCAACCTGAGAAAGGAGTGATACAGGGTTATAATTTGGGCCAAGATGGATAAGGCATGAGGAGAGTTGTGTCCTTAACAGAATTCTGTTATTCCTGCACTGGAAACATTGAGAAAACTGAGAATTGTTTAAATCAGAATTGGTAAACTATGGTTGCTGCAGGTCAATCATGTAGGAAACCTATTTTTGTAAGACCATGAAGCTAAAGTAGTACATTTTTAAAGAATTGGTAAAAAATACATGCAACAGTTAGTTGCCTCTAAAGCCTAAAATATTTACCGTCCAACCCTTCATAGAAAATGTTTGCTGACCTCTGCTCTAGATAACATATTTACAAAGGGATACCTTTAATTCAGGTTTTAACCATTAATTATGGACAGTTAGCGCAGAGATTATTGTTACTATTTCAAATGATTTTCAAATGAGATTGGAGGTGGGGTTGGAGATATGAATTTAGAAAAGCTCTGACTAACCCTCTAGTGTAGGAGTGAATCTCCAGGGGTCGGCGTCAGAGTTTGTATCCATAAAGCAAGCTCTTATATCCGAGTGTTAGAGAAGATGACATGTTTATGAAAATTTAAAAATGGAGCAGAGATGATAAATACACATTTTTTTTTCTTTTCTAAGAATAGTAATCATAAATCTTACGGTATTAATCCTTTGATTATTTAATCTATTTACACTTTGTGACTTTAAAAGTTTAAAATTTTAATCTTAGAAATACTGAGAAAAGTAGGCTTGATCACACTGATTTCCTTTAGCCACAGTGGGAGATAATGTGTAGGGTTGTCACCCTATCATTGTAGTTTTATTTTCTATCCTTAGTTGTTTACCTATAAGTGTCCTTTACCTATTGGAATTTATGCTTTTGTACTCGTTTGCTTAGTAGTGAAAAAGAATTTTAGAATGTTTCTTTTCCTGGCTCAGGTTAATGTCTGTTGAAAACTATTCAAAATGTCTCTTTTTTAGCTTCAATATTGAGATATATATTTGAGGCAGTAGGTGCTATAGGCAGTGTGAATGAGGGCTGGAGTTACACTATCTTGGTTAGACTCTTATTTCTATCATCCACTAAATGTCTATGATCTTGGGAACCTTGTTTTTCTTATTGTACAAAAATTTCTTTATTAATGGAAAAAATAGTTAGAATCTCTTAGGGGTTGTTAAAATAATAAGCTGAACTTTTTTATGTATAACTTAACTACGCTTACCACAAGGCTTAGCATTTAGAGTGCAGTCAGTATGTGTTAGCTATGATAGTGTTAATATTTATTACAGTTAACTTTTAACTTGGTCATATTTTTTATGTGTTGAATGTCTTAAAATGAAAGCAGTGCTGGTTATGGAAAGTAATCAGTAGTAATTAGAATTAGTGTTTTTTTGTTTTAAGAATAGTGTACAAACACCTACTGAGAATCCACATATAGACATTTTGGGTAAGGAATTTTGTTAAAATATCACTTCCAATTTCCCTTTTAATTTTAATTTCCTTTTAGTCATTTGCTAGTATATATAAATAAAAGTCCTTTCAAACTAAAAATTTTAAGCTATAATATTAAAGATACGGTGTTCTTATAACTTTGAAAGTTAAAAATTGTATATGTATAGCCATAAATGAACCATTTTAATTTTTAAAGTATTTTAATTTCTTTTTTTTTTTTTTTAAGATTTTTATTTATTCATTCATGAGAGACAGAGAGAGAGAGAGAGAGAGAGAGAGGGAGGCAGAGACATAGGCAGAGGGAGAAGCAGCCTCCATGCAGGGAGCCTGACATGGGACTCCATCCTGGATCTCCAGGATCAGGCCCTGGGCTGAAGGCAGTGCTGAACTGCTGAGCCACCTGGGCTACCTGAAGTATTTTAATTTCTTAAAATCTGTTTTATTGATCATAGCGATATGGATTAATAATAATTAAGAATAATGTTTTCAAGAGGTGGCAAAAGAAAGTTTTCATTGGTTTTTAGAAGTGTGTGTGTGTGTGTATATATATATATGAATGTTGTGTATATGATGCAGCTGGGACCAAAATGAGACATGGTTCTTACTTTCTTCTAGTTAATGCTCCCAAATTGAGAAGAAAAGCATTAAATTATTAAACTTCCAAATGTATAATCATAAACTGGTATAAAACTGGTAAACGTATGATCATAAACTGGAAGAGTCACCGAAAGCATGCACCCAAGATAACATACTTAGACTGGTAGGTAAAAAGAAATAAAGGAAGTTACATCGAAGGGAAGATCTGAAGCACATAAAAGAGTTGTTTGGGCAAGAAGATGTAGGGAAATGTAGAGTGTGCGCCACAGGGGTAAAGCCTGACAGGAAAGAGTGCAGGTAAAGAACGTGAAGGATGGCTAGTATGTCTAAATGTGGAAAGTAGGGGTGGAGCGTGTAAGGCTGGAATGTGCCATATGAAGCAAAGGAATATGAGTGGACCATATGTGCCTTTTAGGAATTGTAGACCATGCTAAGGAGTTGGATCGCCAAAGAGCAAGGAAAATCTCTGAAGTGTTTTTAAAGTCAGGGTGATTTGACGAGATAAAGGTTTTAGAAAGAGCATTATGGTTGCAATATAGAGAACAGGTTTGGAATAGAAGGGATTATAGAATAGAATGAGGTAGGAGGCATGAGTGGATATGAGAAAGATGGGAGTTTATTGCAAAGATGATTTGAAATTGGGTCATTATTATGGAGATGGAGTAGATGAGTTTAATAGGAAGGGAAAATCAGTTGAACTTCGTGACTCCTAGGATGTTGGGAATGAGGTGGAAAGGAGGAATAGGCCCAGTAAAAAAAAGTGACTTCTTGGTTTGAGGCTGGATAGATGATAGTGTTGTTTGCCAAGGTAGGAAACATTTTGGGAGGGGGCATGTTAACAGGATCATGAGTCCATTTGTGCATTATGTTGAGTTGAGGAGACTTTGGGACTCCAAAGAGTGATGTCTTAAGGAAGTTTGATATGCACACATAGGCTATAGACACAAATTTGGGAATCATTGGTATAGTAATTGTTCAAGGAGAGAGTATTGAGTGAGATGAAATAGAATGTGGAACTGGGCTCTAGGATCCTGGATCTTAAGAACTTTGCCACTTAATGGCTAGATAGAATCAGAAAAGTCAGTAGTTACTGCATATTGTCATGTGTTCACTTACCGAGGAAATAAACACTTAACTACAAGTACTACACTAAGCATTGGGTAGATAGGTAAACAAGATCTAATCCCATGTCTTTTGTAGGTCATGGATCAGAAATTAGCAATCTTACTGGAGGGGTTTTAGGAACCTCCAAAACAGGGCAAGACAGTTAGGGCCTGTATATGTGTATTTTTGGGGAAAAGGATCATAGCTATCATTAGATTCCCACTGAGATCTAGATATCAAAATATATTAAGAACAATTAATATGATAAAAGTACTATAGAGCAGTGGTGAGTGAGGTAAAGAATGTTTTGGGAAGGAGTATAACGTGCTATGGAAACACAGAGATAGAATGTCCAAAAAGAAGGGGCAGAGATACTGTAATAGCTCATGGAGAGCAGTGAGACTGAGATATGAAGGAGATAGAGATGGGGAAGTGGATGGGTGAGAAAAGATTTCCAGCAGAGGGATCATCTTGTATAAAGTCTCAAAAGCCAGAAAGCCTGAGGATTTTAAAATCTGAAAGTATCTCTTCTAACTTTAAAATGAAAGTTGATTTTGAAAAATACACCAAAGACTAAGTCTGAAAAAGTGGATTCATAATATTTTATGAATTCTTCAGTAAGGATTCCTCAGTAAGGATTTTCAGGTTCACTAGTGAAAATGTATTTTGCAAAGAGACTCTAAAACAGGATAATCACAAAACTAAAGTTGATAAGTAATGAACTTTATGATTAAAGTAAAATTTTTGAAAGGAATTTAGATCAATGTAAAGAAATCACATCAGAATAATTATATATAACTTAGAGCTGGAAGGGACCCTATAAATATTTAAATTTTATTCTAGAGTAAATTATTTTAGGGAAGATTAGAGAAAAGTATAAATACAATTTTAAAAAATCCTGTTTTTGGTATATTTTCTTCTAAATGGTTTTTTACTTAGCTAATCATACTGGTATTTAAAGAGTATGTTTTTAGTCAAGATGATATTGGGAAAGGGAGTCTGTAGCTTAACAAGTTTGGGAATTGCATTAAACAAAAGCAAATAGATTTATCAGGATTTTTCAGTAGCACATAATGTAGTATTTATAATTTGTATTAGAACCTCTGTTCTCAAATATTCATTTCACTAGTACTTACTGACCATCTGTATGCCACATTCTGTATTACTTTAAATTATCAGTGTGACACTGTGGCTCCGTGTTGTCTCTATGACAGCAACATATTATGTTAAAAAGTAAGGTTGGTTTCTCCGAATTGGCTCTAGCTTAGAAGGATGAGTATTGGCTAACTTTTTCACAAATGAGATAAGGGTGAGGGACAGAGGGAGAGGGAGAAGCAGATTCCCCGCTGAGCAGGGAGTCCCATGCTGGGTCTTGATCCCAGCACCCTGGGATCATGACCTGAGCTGAAAACAGAGGCTTAACCGACTGAACCCCCCAGGCACCCCTCACTAACTTTTTAAAAATTACCTTAATGTTCTTTTGTTGGTACAGTATAGAGATACTGCAAGATGGAATGAAATGATTTAATCCTTTACTTCCCTTCCTAAATCAGTCTTAACAGGGAATTCATACTAAAATTGCTATTACTATGTGAACTTGAGTAGCAGTTCTCAAACACTTGGCCTTAGAACCCCTTTATATTAATAAAAATCATTGAATTTTCTTTGTTTACATGGATTATAATCTGTTTATCATTTAAAGATTAAAAACAAATTTTAAGGGCAGCCCCAGTGGCACAGCGGTTTAGCGCCGCCTGCAGCCCGGGTGTGATCCTGGATACCCGGGATCGAGTCCCGCTTTGGGCTCTCTGCATGGAGCCTGCTTCTCCCTCTGCCTGTGACTCTGCCTCTCTCTCTCTCTATGAATAAATAAATAAAATATTAAAAAAAACAAATTTTAAAATTTCATTTAAATAATATAAGCTCATTTCATGTTAATATAAGCAACATTTTTTGTAGTAATTATTTTCCAAAACAAATTTATGAAGAAAATCATTGTTGTACATTTTGAGGAATGTTTAATGTCTGGCTAAATAGAGAGATTCTTATTTTTGCTGCCTCATTCAGTCTTTTGTGATATCCCATGTCTTGTGGCCCCTGGAAAAATCCACCATACACTCATGAGAGTGAAGAAACAAAATAACATTTTAGTATTCATGATTTTTACCTCAGAAACCTTCAGGGATTCCCAGAACTCCGTTTGAGAACAGCTAAACTGTTTAGATAGTACCTTGAGAAAATTTTTATGACTTGATAACGTAGCTATACAGTGATTAAAATAGTGTACCTTTTTCCTCTGATTCTCTTTAGATTCTTTGAAAAGACTTTTAGGATGGATAATAAAAACATTAGAATTTCATAGCTTGGTTTCCAATGCTAGCATAAATTAAGCAGTGTTTTAAGTTGTTCCAAAAGTGCCCAAACTTTTTGTAGTAGGTAGATTTATTTTATAGTTGAAACTTTTTTTTTTTTTTAAGATTTTATTTATTTATTCATGAGAGACACAGAGATAGAGAGGCAGAGACACAGGCAGAGGGAGAAGCAGGCTCCATGCAAGGAGCCTGACGTGGAACTCGATCCCGGGTCTCCAGGACCAGGCCCTGGGTTGAAGGCGGCGCTAAACCGCTGAGCCACCCGGGTTGCCAGTTGAAACTTATTTAAATGAATAGTTGGAATTTGGTCTTACAAAGGTTTTTTGTGAATAAATTACAGAATTCTTCATAGAGGCCTATAGAAGTGTTTTTAAATTTTGTGATGAGGACATGGGCCATTAAGGTTTTTTTATCCTTAATTATTCTGGAGATGATTCTTTTATAATGTAAAGGATCCAAAACATTCATTGTGTTTTATTGGATGACTTTTTTGCTTAAAGTTTTTCAAAATTAAACTGTTGAACTACAACATAATCATTTTAGGTTATAATGCTATATATTTTTTCTTCATTATTTGAATTGACTAGAATTTGCTAATTTATTGCTTGGATATATTTACTTACTTTAATTTTCAGTGACTTTCATATTTTAGTTATAGTCTCTTCTTCCACCCCCCACTTTTACCTTTTCAGGAGTGGTGTTCTCCTTTCTCCTTCTTCCACCTATCCAAATCCTATTTCTTCCTTTTCTAGATAAGTTTACTGATCAACATTACAATTTTGCCTTTTGCTTAATGTTTATATAGTATACCTTTTCTCGTTGTTTTACTTATTAACATTTTTTTGTTCTTTTATTTTCCATATCTTAAAAATAGTGTAGAAGTGGCTTTTTAAAAATACAGTATGGCTATATTTATGTTTTATGTAGAGCATTTTGTCTTATATATGTAATAATTGATATATGTGGGTTTATATCTCCTCTAACGTTGCTTGGAAGGTGATCTCTCTTGCTGGTTTTCTGCAGTTTGTCTATAATATGTCTTGGTGTCAGTAGGGTTTTTGAAAATTTATCTTGTTAGAGATCCATTGGGTTTCTTGAATCTGTAAATGTCTTTTACTGGCATTGGAAAATTCTCAGCCTTTATCTTAGACAATACCATCTTTGCTCTGTTCTCTTCCCTTTGGGACTCCAGTTGAATAGAGCCAGACTTTTTACTTTATCTTCTTTATCACCCTCTCTTTTATGATTTGCATCTTTTTGTCTCTGTGATGTATTCTGATTTGTTTTCTCTGTCCTACTTTTCAAAGGTATCTTATTTGTATGACGGGAATCGTGGATGATTTTGTTTTCAGCCTAAGTGTCTTTGTTATATAATGATATCTGTATGTAATCTGTATATAAAGAACAACTTTTAAAACAGGAAAGGATTTGAGAGTATATTTTGTATTTGCACTTAGAAAATTATGCTGGAGGTAGAATAGTTTTCTTTGAAGAAGAGGAAAGTAAAATATTATAGGAGCTTCCCCTATAGGGAGAAGTTCATCCTCTCTTGAAAAACTGCAGATCTATCTAGTAAGGGGAATGTGCTATGTTATTCTTGGAACACATTGTTTGATAGCCCTGTGGTGTAGTCAATGAAAGTTCAAGAATGATTGACAGTAACTTTCCTCTTAAACATTTGCTATATGAGTAATTACGTGTGCCAGGCAGTACTCCAGCATTTTCCATTTACTCCTTTAAAACCTTAAATAGTCTATAAGAGGAACTGTTCTTATAGAGAAGGAAATTGAGGCATGGAAAGGTTCCACAACTTAACCAGGTTAGTGCGTCATGAAACCAGACTGACTCCCGTTTTGCTATGCCTTATTTTCAATAAGCTAAGCTTTGAAGTAGTGGCATTTGGCTACTCAAGAAAATTGGTATTAAGTCATAATGGTCAGATCAGTAAATATTGTTGATAGGGAATGTGGCAAAAATATCTTGAGTTTTATGTCACAGCAGAAATGCAACTAACTGGTATAGTCAGGTAACAATTAACAAGTAGGTAATTTTTTACCTTTTTGAAAGACTTAATTTTACTTCTAGGGTTTAAGATAAATTTTTTTTCTTTCATTCATTTTTCAGGAATATATTAGTTCGTTGATCTAAAAGAATAATTTTACCTCCTTTTTTTGTATTTGCGTATATTTTTTTAAGTCACTAAAGAAAAGCTGGAGTAATTAAGTGACTCTAGTTATTATAGTTTAGTGTCACATCTTAACAGTTCTCTCTTGGGGACAGTCTTGTTTTGCCATTGCTACAAAATTGGGAATAGGATGGTAATAGAAGAAAAGTTCATCAGACTTTTTGCCTGCATGGTGATACATTGTATCATTTCAAGCTACCACAGAGTATGGGTTAGATTTTTTTTTTTTAATGTGAACATTTGTAGTACTGGCTTAATTTTTTTTATTGATTCCTCTTTGCCATTTTCTCTCTTGCTACCTTTAAAGATTTGCTCTTTCCTTGGTCAGTATAGTACTACCAAGTATCAACGGACATAAGAAAAAAAACCCTTCTTAACATTTTAGTTTTTCATAAACTGTAGATTTAAATGTTTATACTGTAGATTCAGATATTTAAATTTTGACACATTTGAGGTACAAGTTGTTTAAATAAACTTTTAATTTAGGAATAAGAAATTATTTACTGAAAAGTTGCACAATTCACTTCTCCTATATACCCTCTATGCAGTTTTTCTTAATGTTAAAATTTTACGTTATCTGGTGCATTTCTTAAAACTACAAAACCCACACTGGCACATTATTAACTAAACACCAGGTCTTATTCCTATCTCACCAAATTTTCCCACTAACTACTTTTTCTTGTCCAGGATCCGATCCACATTACCATACTGCATTTAAGGTTTGTTTATTTTATTTTATTATTTTAAAAATATATTTTATTTATTTATTCATGAGAGACAGAGGGAGGGAGAGGCAGAGACACAGGCAGCGGGAGAAGCAGGCTCCCTGCTGGAAGCTCAATGCTGGACTGGATCCTGGACCTGGGGTCACGCCCTGAGGCACCCAGGCATCCCCTGGTTTGTTTACTTTTTAAATTGAACTTCCTGCTTTCAACTCAGGATTATTTAAGATGAGTGTGGTGATAAATTAGATTTTCCTTTCTTAGATTTTTTCAGACTATCTGCAAACTGTTGTACTACTCAATTTGAATACCTCACATTTGTCTGAAACTTTAAAATGTGTAAAATAGAACTTCTGACCCTCTGAAATTTGTTATTCCAAGCCTGGGAGTTAGACTTCTTAATTTATTTCTTAAATTCATTTAGTAAATAAGGCATATGTATTCTATTCCAGTCTCTTGAATCTGGTTTTCATTGCCACTGTAACAACCACATTTTAGGTTTGGTACTTCTTGCCTGGAGCTCAAATATCATTCATTCACTTACTAAGTAATTAAGTGAATTTCTCTGCATTCTGTCTGACACTGGGCTAGGATCAAGTTGCAGGATAAATAAGAACATGACCTCTGCTCTCTTAGAATTTATAGACTACCTAATCCCTTGCCTCTAGTCTTATTTCTGTACCCTAGGATTGAGCTAAATCAGGGTTTTGTAACTTTGGCACTATTTACATTTTGGGCCAGATAATTCTTTGTTGTAGGCTATCATCTTGTGCATTATAGGGTGTTTTATCTGCCTCCCTGCATGTACTCAGTAAATGCTAGTACTCCTCACCCCCTGTCCCCTGCAGTTGTGACAACCAAAAAATGTCTCCAGACATTCCCAAATGTCCCTGGGGCACAACTGCCTCCAGTTGAGAACTCTAAAGTTCTAAATGCATATGTGATCATGTCTCTTTTCCCTCACTAACTTTGAATAGTCTTAACCATATAATGTGGCTTACAGAGTTGACCTTTTCCCCCTTTCGTACCTTTTCCTCCTCACCTGTACCTGTGCTCTAGTTTTGTATAACTCTTTGGCAGTTTCTATCTAATAGCCAGCTGAACTCTTTGTGCACATGTTTTATTTCTCTCTGCAATTTTTTTTCCATCGGTTCTATGAATACTAATACTTCAAAATTTCAATGTCTGCTTATACTTCTCTCTTCTATAGCTTTTGTCACATAGTTGTGTCTATTTATTCCTTTTCCTTTTCTACTATACTGGGCCTGGATGATAGAGATTATGTTTCATTGCTCTTTATAGACTCAACTCCTCAGCATTAGTAAATATTAAATGAAGAGATTGTTGGTAATTGATGAACTGGAATGGGACAAGAAAAGTTCAGAAATGGGTAGGCAGTAAAAAAATGGAATAGATGGTTGGAAGAAGAGAGACACTTGGTCCAAGGATGGCTTTGAATTAAGGAAAAAACCCAGAAACTTGTTTTGTGTTGTTTTTTTATTTTAAGATTTTATTTATTTATGAGAGCACTAGCAAGGGGAGGGGCAGAGACAGAGGGAGAGGAAGAAACAGACTCTGCTGGAGGGCTCAGTCCCAGGATTTCCAGATCACTACCTGAGCCAGAGGCAGACAGTGAACTGAGTGAGCCACCCAGGTATCCCCTCAGAAACTGGATTTTAAGAAATTAAAGTTTATTAATGAATTGGCTTATCAGTTTATTACACTCAGGATGTTAAAACCTGTACCTGTGTGATTTAAGGACCAAGTCTTGACCTTAATCTCAGTGCATCCTTACCCTGTTTTAATTTGTTGTCTGCTTTTAAATCCTGTTTCGTCTCTCCTAGTCCTTGATGTAAATTGTGAGAATTGAACTGGAATTCAATCTCAGGGCAAGAGAACCAAAGTGGTCAGCTGCTTTCCAGTCCTCCAGAATCTCTTTGGGGGGGGGCCGGCGCGAGAATCCTACCAATCTGTTATCTAGCTTCTAACTAATTTTCTGTGGAAGAGATACGTGAATGTGTATTAAACATAACAGCATTTACTTTCAAAAAAATTAATCTCAGGTAGTATCTTTTCTCCAATCTATTTACCCATTTTATACCTGTTTTCAGATACAATTTACTCTGTGTTTGCCTACAATAAACAACCTTAGTTCGATAATAAATGACATGGGTGGAGGAAGACTAAAAGAAGAGACTTAGGTACACTAAAGCTGGTTTTAAAGTTAAATTTGGAGATTTAATGGATCTTTATCTTGTGGAAAAGGTTTTAATATATTAATTAAAGCAATCTTTTGCTAATTGCCTGTTTGTGTTTTTCTTACATTTGCCATATTAGCAAAGTAAACTTTTTATCTCTAGGTTTTCCAGATCTCATCTTATTTGTTATTTTGTATATGTAGTTCATATCTTTGTTTTACTTGTTGCTTCTTTCATTTTACTTGTTTCTATGGCAAGGTTGCTGTTTTGGTGGGTGGAGATAACAAGTACTGAGAAACCTGATTCTTAAAAATGTGTGAGTGTTAAGGAAACAGTTTTGCCTTGAAAAATAGCTTTACTACACAAGAATCCAGTTCACACTGAGAAGCTTATGCATGCAGAGAAGTCTTAGATCTCATCTACATTTATAGTTTTCTCTGAGAAAACTAGTTTGAACAATGACAGCAAAGTTTCATGAAAAATTAGATTATAAATCTTAGTCTGCTTTAGTTTAGATGTGTGGCCTTAGGCAAATTATTTCATTTTTTAGCCTCTCAACTTCCTCACTTGTAAAATAGGGATAATACCTACCATACTTGGTAATTTGGAAACTTAATAGCAAAGTAAGGCACAAAATAGACTTTAACAATAAATGTTACTTTCTGTCCTTTCTTCCTATAATTTTCATTTAATTATTTTGCTCATAAATCTTGAGTACATTTTTTGGAGAAAAAGTTCTTATCCTTCTTTATTTTCACTGTTATATTTTGACATATTTCCAGTATTTGGCTTATTCTGCAGTTGGTTCTTAACATATTTGGCACTGGGCTAAGATCTGGAAGTTACAGGGTTAATTTTTTTCCTCATATGAGTATACTTCTTACATAACTATTAGAAATACTGTATATTATTATAAATCTCTAAGATTTAACATTTGACACCTAATTCAGTGAATTAAAAGATTATAATAATCTGTGGTTTCTTTTCTGTTCATTTATCCTTTGCCTAATATTCTGTTAAGTCTTGTGCCATTTTGCCCTCAACTCAGTCCACGCTTTATCTTTAGTTAGGCATCTGTTCATCACTTACTTAAATTCATTTGTTTTGATCTGTTATTCTCTCAGTGACCGTTTTTTTCTTTCAGAACTCATTTTCTTCTACCATTTACTTCTGTTTTTCTAGTCTTAATAGTTTTCTAAATTGTGTTCAATCATTTCTGACTTAGCTGTATTTTCGAGTTTTTATTTTTTGGTCTTGGCATCTACGTTTTAATCTGTCCTCTGAATGATATTTATTTACCTTTGTTTTTTTCTATTATACTGTTAGGACCTGGAGGATAGAGATAATGTTTTGTTGCTCTTTAAGGACCCAACTCCTCAGCATTCGTAAATATTAAATGAAGAGGTAGTTAGGTAATTGATGTAATTAATGAAGGGGATGGGTGAGAAAAGTTAAGAATGATGTTCATATTTCCATTTGGCAGAGGCTTTGTTTTTTTAATTCTCTCTTCCCTACTCTTCTCCCATCTCCAGCTTCCCTATTTCCTTCTTTTTTGCCTTCTAAGAACAGGTAGCTATGAGAGGCTCCTGGGACTCACTGCATTTTTGTTTTAAGGGAAATAAAGTTAATGTTCATTGTGCCAAAGTACCAAATTTATAAAATAGACATTATTGTTTATATTTTTCCTTTGCTTAAATTTCTTTTCAAATTTATGATTGACCAAAAAAGGGGGAACACTTTGAAGAATGACATTTACGTAGGTGAGTTCAAACTGTTGCTCTTATAGCTGTGCTTTATTTATTTATTTATTTGTGAATAATGAGAGGAAGTTCTTTGTAAGGTCATAGTTGTGATGAGAGGTATCATCTGTGCCCCTTGTCCTCCTGTTGTGATGTGTCTGGCAAGCAGTTGCAGTAGTAATTAGCAAGCACTAGCCATCCATTACCCCTTTTAGTTTGTGTTCCCTATTTTTCCTAATTACTTATTGGATTTGATGTTGAATTTCATATCTATATAAGTGTAGCAAATTATCTGATTTTCTTCATAAAGTCTCTGACTTTTTATTTTTAATTTCTTCAGGGAACATTTGAAATTAAGGATTGAACATCTTCCTAGACATCTTGAAACTGGGAAGTCCATGATCAGGCTGAGTAGATGTTTATATAAACAGAGCAGTAATTTATTCAGCTCCTTAAGGAAGACACAAGGGGAAAAATGATTTTCCATAAAAGTCTTTAAAAATAAAAGAAAAACTGTTCAGTAAGATTTACTTTTATAACATGAAGATTTGATTGTTTAAGGTCAGTATAAATGTTAGTATATAATACCTTCAAGTTTACAAATATTTGTCTTGTTTGCTTTTCATAGCAACACTGCAAGATACCCTCAATTATATTGAAGAAACTGAACCTTAAGAGATAGTGACCAACTCAGTTACATCCTTGGTTATTTTGTTTCTGATCTTATATGCAATTAACTTTATGTCATGTTTATTTAGCACCTTTTTGCCTTCTCTGTGAAATTCTTTATGCATTAGCCTTGAACTACCCATGTCCATTTATTGATTTAGGTATAGGAACCTTGGAATTGTGCTTCAGAATGTGAATTTTAGAAAGAGTAAAATGTGGTGTGTTCTTTAAAGTTTATCTCTTACCAGATAAATGCTTAGTTTGAGAGAAAATCATTCAGTTTTTGAGAAAGACTTTAGAATCTTGTTGGCAAACTAATTATTTTTTTTTATAATGAAATTTTGTTTTTTGAACCCTTTGATTTTTTCTGCAAAATCGGCTTTTGCTTTTAGTTATATCCCTTCTCATTGTGGTCAAGAGATAAAACTGCAGTTGGTTATCCTAAAGCAAATCTTACATTATTCCCATTTCTTTTTCCTTAAAAACCTTCGGCTTACTGTTTTTGGGAAATAGTCCAGAATGCCTGACCATAGCTTAGAAAGTACTCTGCAGTCTGCCCCCCTACCATCCCATCCCTTCTCTTGACACTTGCTCCTCTGTGTGCTAGCCATATTTGACTTCCTAACGTAGCTTGAATACTATGTTCTTTCCAGCCTCGGACCATTGCACATGCTCTTGCCTCAGCGTAGAATGTGCTCCCTTCCTAACAGCATTCTTTGGCTGTTCCATATTCAGGTCTTAGTTTAAATGTCCATTTTTCAGAAAAGCCTGACTCACTGATATCCAATCCCTCCTTCCCCTACCATATATTTAGGACCCTCTGCTGTATATTTCAAGATTTTTCTGAACACTTTTTTTGCTGACACTTCTTGTTGTAAGTCCTTGTTTCATGTCTGTCTTCCCTGAGACTGCAGTCTCCATGAGGGTAAGTACTGGTACTGTGTCTTTTCTTTTTCTTTGTTAGATCCCTTAGTTCATACTTGGCCCTTGTAGGTGCTGTATAAATGCTTGTTGATTTAAAATTGAATGATTAAAATGTTTGGCATAAAACCATATAACTTTTAAAGAGTGAATTTTTATTAAGATTAGTATAAAAACTTAAAAATATTTAGAACTAATAATGTTATACCATTTTATTATTTTCTGATTGAAGTAGTATTAGACTAGTTTCCAAAAAGAAAAGAGGAGGAAGAATAATACAAATCAAGTAATTTTACAACTCTAGTAAATTATCTTAGTAATTGTAATGTCTGTGTTTTGGGAGTTCTTTTGCTTGTGCTTGTTACGTACTTGGTTCATGAGATTTTTTTGCTTTAACTCTTGGAATTATCTCTTTACTTACTGTATTTTATTTCAGTATTTGCATTATCCTTTTTAGATCTTATCTTTGTGATATCCCCTAGATCTCAAAAATATGATGTGTTTCATAACAGAAGGTACAGCTAAAGACCAAATTGAGTATGTAGAGATTTGAAGAGTAGCTACTGTGCATTATAATTATTTTAGTTACAGTACTAAAATAAAGAGAAACTCTCCTGGTGCTGTGTTGCCCAGGTGATTATTTTTCTTTTCTGTTCTCTCTTGCCTTCCCCGTTTTTTGTGGACAAAAGGTTGTTTATAGGATTTTCCTTGTAATGTTGCAACCCCCTTCTACTTTAACTGAAGTTGGGAATTTTGTTTGTTATAATAGTGGTGATTTATTTGTCCTTGTTCTTGTGTTGGTTGGTTGCTGGTTACTGGTGCAGGATGACATAAGGACCAGATGATAGTATAGAAATAAGCCAGTCTGTGTTGAATTATTTCCCAGATGAGATAATCTGACCCTCAAATTATGAATATTTAGTGGTTAATCCCTACTAATGTCTATGTTGGTAACCCCAGTAGAATTATTGCCGCAGGCTTTTCAATTGTGGCTCTACATGAGTTAAATGTTAAAAAAATTCCTTCTTATATGAATTCTTCCCAAATAATTGAACCTACATGATCTTTGATATATTTCTCTTTTACCTTAAAAATTTAATGGGATAGATTTTAGAAGCAAAACTTATAAACAAAATTGATGGCTCTTTTTATTATTTTATGGCTTTTGAATCAAACCAGATGTGAATTCTTTATAGCTTATCATTCAGTCCATTGTAAAATTGGCAATGGTTATTGTCTGTTTTATGGTATAGAATTCTGATACTTCAATATGCTTTGTTTTGAGTGTTTCTTTTTTTTATGATTAAATAAATTTAAATTTCCTTACATCTTTATCTTTGGGCCTATTTTTCTCAGTCTTTGAATTTAAATTAACCTCTTTAGACAGTTTAGATTTCTCATATTGCTCTCTTGAGTTCCCTTCAGGTAGACTGAGCTATACTTTATTTAATTGAAAAATTAACCAGAATAAACAGATGCTCAATAGAGAAAACTTGGAAAACAGAGAATGGCTCAAAAATCAATCTGTCTCTGGTTATCTACTATTAATAGTTTGGCATATTTTCTTCTAGTCTTTTTTTTTTTTTTTTTTTAATATCTGTTTACTTAGTAAGAGTGTGCTCTTTGGGGTCAGACTGCCTGAATTCAAACCTGGGCTTCACCTCTGTCTTTCAGTTTCCTTACTGGTAAGGAATATGCCCTTATTGGGGATAATAGTAGTACCTAACTTAAAGGATGGGTGAAATTAATTGAGAATTTATGTAAAGTGCCTGGTGTGTACTAAAGCCTTCAGTAATATTAGCCATTATTTTCCAATCAGCTACACATCATAATAGTGTTCAATAGCCATTTTTTTCCCACATTAGGTATTATGTTATATTTTGACATTTACCCACATTGTTATTTGAAGCAGGTAAAACTTTTTTTATCATTAGATTCTTGAAGTCCTTCTGGTAAGACCCTCTCTAGCTATATGTCCTGGTTTCTCTTTTCTCTTCATAGCTATTTTCTCCAGATATTTGATTCCTGGCTTTAGCATAACTTCTCTTTTTGAGATGTATATGGTTATTTTCTGTGACCCCTTAATCATAGACTCCTTCTCATTAGAACATTTTTGTGGTTCTTTAAAATGAATAAAGTTTTATGTATCAAATACCTTAGACCACACAATACATTTGTCTAATGGAAATTTTGAGATCATCAACACCACAAATAGGCAATTTTTTGGACTTGTGATGAATTTGGAAGGCAATTTGCCTTCTGAGTGCCTGGTCATGGATCAGGCATTATTTTGTTGAGAAAACTAATTATTGTCTAGCAATAAAGCAGTTTGGAATTTGTTTTCATGTGGTCTTGCTTCCCTGTTTATTACCAGTTTTGTAGTTCACTCAAATTTAGTTTTATAGGTTTTCAGACTCTTGTTTTATAGTTATGAGTTACTAATTTTACATTTAGAAAGCCTTTATTAACACAGATCATGGAGATTAAAATGAAACCTAGGTGCTGATTATCCAGAATTCACTCTTTTCTGCTTTATGAACTGTTTGTGTGGTTATTAGTTAATTGTAACTACCTTTGCATTTTACTTAAAGAAATCCTGGGAGCTTTCCAAGCATTTTTTGTTAACCAGAATTACAGAATAGAATTAGTCAAAATATAGTATGAAATGAATTTAACAAGAAACAGTTAAAATCATCTTATAAAGTACTCCGATATTTTTTATCTGAGTACCTCTTTAAGAAAAGAGCCCAAGTTGTACTGAGATACCTGCTGAGTTATATAGTCTGTCTGCCCTTGCTTCTTCATCTACTTTTTCTCTTGTCACAGAAATTAATTCTTTGGGATTTGGAATCTACAGCCACATGCTTCTCCTTGCATTCGTTATGCCACCAGCAGGGCTTTACTTTCATGAGCTGGCAGAAATTGCACACACTTGTTCTGGGGCCTTCCAGTTTAGATTGTTAAGGGAAGACAGCTTTCCTTCTGGAATAGACATTGTATAGCATGTTTTACTGTTCTTTGTTAAAAAATAATAATAATAACAAACCCCAGAAAAACTAACCTCTGCATTTTTGTTAATTTATAGTAATTTACATTTTTTTCCAACTCATCTTTTTTAGCAATGGTTAATTTTAATCTTCGATAATTTACTGCGATTGCACCATATATTCTTGTCCATTTTACAAAGTATCTAGCAGAAGGAGAAAAAATTCTTTTTTTTTTTTTTTTTTTTTTTTTTGGAGAAAAAATTCTAAACATTTTGGAGGGAAGTGATAGTACTTTTGCTTCAGTTCTTTTTTGTTTGCAGAGATTTTACCATGTATTTTCAAATGTCCTCAAAATTATAGCTACTGAGGTTATTGCAGATGCTCTTTCTTGGCAGCTACCCATTTTTTCCTTTTGAAACTTGGTTCAACTAATACAGATTTGTATACAGATTTCCCTTGTTTCAGATGTTTGTATACAGATTTCCCTTGTTTCAGATGATACAGATTTGTATAGTGAGGAAAACTAAGATAACTCTGGTTATGTTTATCTTTTTCTAAAATCATCTCTACTGAAAACTTGATCCCAGCTATAGGAAGAAAGCATCAATGTTTCTAGATAGAAAGATGTCAGTTATTTATAAGTAGATGAAATTAACCTTAAATTTCCAAAAAAATTATTTTTTTAACTTCTCAGCAATCTTCAAATAAAATAATAATCAGACTGAGACACTTAAAAATGGATGCATATGATGAATAGCCAAATAAATATTAAAACATCATTAGTAAAAAAAAAAAAAAAATAAAACATCATTAGTTACAAAATTAAAATTTTGGTGCAGTGATCTAGCACAGAATATACAAATAAAATAATTTAATCACAATTTAATGGGCTAAAGAAGGATTAGTAAATGAAAAGTCTGGAACAAATGGTTGGTTATTTAGGGGAGAAAAAATGTCTTTAGAAATTTCACCCCAGTGTATACTAAAACTCCAGATAAATTAAGGAGTTAAATGAGAACTTTAAACCACAGAGAGGTAAAAGAAACTAAGTGGATATTTATTGTACTGTTGGCTGGTTGGGCAGACTTTTTATATTAAATCAGAAGTTATTTTAAAAAGGAAAAAATACTGATAAAATTGAAATTTGTGAAATTGTGAGATGTCAAAGAACAGCATAATTTGAAAGTCAAGTATATTGTGGAAAATGTTTCTAGAAAGTTGACAGAGAAACTTCCTGAAAGTCCTCAGAGTATCAGGTTTGAACACAGGTCAAATTTGGAGGCCAACTCTTACTTCACAAAGGAATACAGGGAAGTCTTCGTAAAATTTTTTAAATGACTAAGTGATAAAATTATAGATTTTTTTTCTTTCATTTATGTTATTTTCTACACTTATTAAAAAAATCAATTTTTGAAAAATAAGTATAAACTGGGGAAAAATGACTTGGGGGATTTAATTTATTGTCCTTATATTTAGAGAAGTAATGGATATGAATCCACTGGTTAGATATTATATAGTTACATCTAACATTAAGAAATTGAGTGCCTGGGATGCCTGGGCATGATTTTGGAATTCCGGGATCGAGTCCCGCATCAGGCTCCCTGCATGGAGCCTGCTTCTCCCTCTGCCTGTGTCTCTGCTTCTCTCTCTCTCTCTCTGTGTGTGTCTCTCATGAATAAATAAATGAAATCTTTAAAAAAAAAATTGTGTGCCTTTTGTTTAGCTCTAATAGTTCTGTAGACTTGTACACATAGACTTTGTCTCAAAGACTGTTTTGAATGATTTGCTGTAGGTAACAGTTTTCATCATTTTGTTCCTTTTCTGTCTTCAAATTTTATGTATTTACTTTCACTTATTTTTAAAAAAGATTTTATTTGAGAGAGAGCATGTGTGCACGTGTGTGGGAGCGGGAGGGAAGAGCAGAGGGAGAGGACAGACACAATCATGCTAAGCCCCAACTCCATCCCTAGACCCAGAGATCATGATTTGAGCCAAAATCAAGAGTCCATCGTTTAACCACTAAGCCACCCAGGCACCCCTCTTCAAATTTTAAAAAGACTGATATATTTCAAATGGGTAACAGTGATTTCTTAAATGTTTACTTACTGTTCTGTTTATTAGGATATTGAGTAAAATATGTTTACTTTTCTCTTTCCCTCCAGATTAAATCTTTTTAGCAGAGCAGTTGAAATGAAGAACTATTTAGAGATATTTTGGATATATAATCTGTTCAATAAAGAAATCCATTTTTGTTTTATCCCTTAAATATAATTGTTTTATTATATGTGTAATTTATTCATAAAATTCACCAAATACATTCTGATCATCTACTGAGTGCCAGCCATCATTGTCAGCTTTTTAAAGTAATCTAAGGACAAAAAAAGACAAAATCTGCAACATATGGAGCTTTTATATAAATTCTAGTTGGGGAGGTATAGACAGGATATAAACAGTGAACATATGACCAAATAAATATTATAACATCAGTTGATAAGTGTAAGAAAAAGAACAAATACAGAGCTAAGTAAAGGGGGGGAACAGGCGTTAAAGGTGATGGTAGGAAATGAGTTGCAATTTTTTTTTTTTAATTAACTTTTATTGGTGTTCAATTTACCAACATACAGAAAAACACCCAGTGCTCATCCCGTCAAGTGTCCACCTCAGTGCCCGTCACCCATTCCCCTCCAACACCCGCCCTCCTCCCCTTCCACCACCCCTAGTTCGTTTCCCCGAGTTACGAGTCTTTATGTTCTGTCTCCCTTCCTGATATTTCCCAACATTTCTTTTCCCTTCCTTTATATTCCCTTTCACTATTATTCATATTCCCCAAATGAATGAGAACATACACTGTTTGTCCTTCTCCGATTGACTTATTTCACTCAGCATAATACCCTCCAGTTCCATCCACGTTGAAGCAAATGGTGGGTATTTGTCGTTTCTAATTGCTGAGTAATATTCCATTGTATACATAAACCACATCTTCTTTATCCATTCATCTTTCGATGGACACCGAGGCTCCTTCCACAGTTTGGCTATTGTGGTCATTGCTGATAGAAACATCGGGGTGCAGGTGTCCCGACGTTTCATTGCATCTGAATCTTTGGGGTAAATCCCCAACAGTGCAATTGCTGGGTCGTAGGGCAGGTCTATTTTTAACTCTTTGAGGAACCTCCACACAGTTTTCCAGAGTGGCTGCACCAATTCACATTCCCACCAACAGTGTAAGAGGGTTCCCTTTTCTCCGCATCCTCTCCAACATTTGTGGTTTCCTGCCTTGTTAATTTTCCCCATTCTCACTGGTGTGAGGTGGTATCTCATTGTGGTTTTGATTTGTATTTCCCTGATGGCAAGTGATGCAGAGCATTTTCTCATGTGCTTGTTGGCCATGTCCATGTCTTCCTCTGTGAGATTTCTGTTCATGTCTTTTGCCCATTTCATGATTGGATTGTTTGTTTCTTTGGTGTTGAGTTTAATAAGTTCTTTATAGATTTTGGAAACTAGCCCTTTATCTGATATGTCATTTGCAAATATCTTCTCCCATTCTGTAGGTTGTCTTTTAGTTTTGTTGACTGTATCCTTTGCTGTGCAAAAGCTTCTTATCTTGATGAAGTCCCAATAGTTCATTTTTGCTTTTGTTTCTTTTGCCTTTGTGGATGTATCTTGCAAGAAATTACTGTGGCCAAGTTCAAAAAGGGTGTTGCCTGTGTTCTCCTCTAGGATTTTAATGGAATCTTGTCTCACATTTAGATCTCTCATCCATTTTGAGTTGCAATTTTCAATGGACTGATCAGGTTAGGCTTCATTGAGAAGTGACAGAAATCTGAGAAAAGACTTGGAGCCGGTCGGAAGAATTAGCTATATGTGGGGAGAGTATTCTGGCTGAAGGGAACAGCCAGTGCAGAGACCCTACATTAGGAGGATTCCTCCTTTGTTGTGAGAGTGGGGGAGATTAGAGTGGCTGGAGCAGACCAAGTAAAAGGATCTCAAGTAGCAAGAGAAATAAGAGAGGTAATGAGAGATAAGATTATGCATGGCCTTGGTATGCTTGATGTGTAAGGAATTTGGTATTCTCAATGAAATGAAGATCATTGTAGTTTGATCACAGGAGTGTTGTTACAAAGCAACCAATTAGGTTGCTTTTGAAATTCACTACAGTCTTACTAGCAAAGGTGACATTTTTAACTGGTGTTAGATAGTAAGAATTTGCCAAGTGAAGGAAGATAGAAATTTGCTTTGGCAGGCTTAATTTAAGAATACTTCCCATCACCATACCTAGGAAAATAAATGTACTTTCAACCCAAGTCCTATATGCTAACTTGATCTAAGGTTAAAACTATAATAATGTCATATTAGGAACTTATTCCTTTGTGACCCCTTATATCTGTTTAACCATACTCATTTTAAAAATTGATGTTCTAGTTTAATAAAATTTAAGGAGTTTCTGTAATCCAAGAGACATTTCCTTTTTACTCAAAAATCCAATTAGTCTATTAACAGTTTTTTAAGAAAGTGAATAATTGCCATTTGCCTTTCTGCCATAAAACTATAGATTAAATTGAACCATCTTGTGTATCTTATTAACTAAGATTCTTTTATATACTTTTTCATTTAAAAGGTCCTATACTCAGTTGTGGGAAAAATGAATAAGACAATTTCTTTTCCTTAGGGTACTTAAGATCTGGTAAGGGAGATAGACATTATGCAAATGTATGGTAAAAGAACATGAATTCATTGAATGAGAGTCCTAAAACATCCTCCTCTCTACCTTTGTAAAAATTTTCTGTGTGATCTTCTCAGGCCTACAAATTCAGCTTCCTCAGGTTTTCCTCAACTATTGAAGCATACTTATATTTTCTAACTCCCTCTCAAGTTTGTCCAGCAACTTCTAAGCTGCAAATTCTACATACTATTCTCTGTAGTTTATCTTTTAGTTGTTACACGAGTTTGTAATTTGTCTGAAATCAAGGATATTCAGTAATTATTTTTTTTAAAGATTTTATTTATTTATTCATGAGAGACACAAAGATAAAGGTAGAGACATAGGAAGAGGGAGGAGAAGCAGGCTCCATGCAGAGAGCCCCATGTAGGACTCGATCCCAGCACCCTGAGCCAAAGGCAGACAGAGATACTCAACCGCTGAGGCACCCAAGGCATCCTGGATAGTCAGTAATTAATTAAGCATAACAAAAGTAGTATACAACTATAGTTTTAATTACAAATGTATTTCAAATAGTGTTTCTGGAAAGTTTGATTTTAAAAGTTGACTATAAAGTAGCCTTTTGAAAAAGATTTTTTTTTTCTAGTTGACTCCTATAATAAAGATTTAATCCCAGTTTAGAAAGTTTAGGGGAAAAAAGTGTTAAAAGCAGCAGCAGTATTTCTCTGTTAGGTATATTTTGCTTAGAAAATACCATCAACTCAATTTTTAAATGGTCTTTATAAAAAAATTATTTAAAATTTTGACATGTATGTGTTTGATTATTAATAGTTTTGATATTGTTTGATATTGTTTTGATAATTATCTCTAGTAATCATATTTTATACCTGAACAGTGTTAAATGTCTTTAAAAAGATGTGTCATTTTGAGAATTTTGTAAATTTTGGATGAAAGGAATTAACTACATCTTAGTAACACTGTCAACATCGTGTTATTTATCATCAGTTATTTTCTTACAGAATAGACAGGTGCGTCTGAGATGTCATTGATGCTAAGTGCTTGGATAAGAACATTTGAGTCGTCTTTTGGCAAGGCAGTTGATGTCTGTGGGTTTATGGGATTCTTACTCTAAATCAGTTTGGAACCAAAGAACTAGAGGATGTCTTTCACCAGGCTATTTCTGTGCATAAGGAAAAATATATCAGATTTATTAGAAACTTAATGAATCACTGTTACTGTATCACCAGCTTAGGCCTAAATATGCTAGTTTACAACTGTCAAAGCTTGTCTCAGTCCCAGATGTTAAAAATAGATTGTAGCATAGTTTATGTACTAATAGCAAGAGGTGTATTCTATTAGAATGTAAAATAATTGGGATACCTGGGTAGCTCAGCAGCTTAGCGCCTGCCTTCTGCCCAGGGCATGATCCTGGAGACCCGGGATTGAGTCCCACATCAGGCTCCCTGCGTGGAGTCTGCTCCTCCCTCTGCCTGTGTGTGTCTGCCTCTTTCTCTCTCTGTCTCTCATAAATAAATAAATAAAATCTTTAAAAAAAAAAAAGAATGTAAAATAATTGATATAGTAAAAGAACATATGAATATAACATAACTATTCCTTGAAATGTAATGCAGAGCATTTTTCTACATTCTCCTCACAAGTAGACAAGATTTTTTTTTTTTTTTGCTTTTAAATATAGTGTGAGCCAAACACTTGCTGTACGTGGATAAAATAATACTGAGATTTTTATGATATGCCATGATACTTGTATTTCATCAACTTTAGGACATAATTGCTGGGCTCTAAATCTAGATTAAATAGTATTTTGTATATATATTTAAATTCCTTTGGGACTAAATTCAAGTGAGAAGCTGTAGTGCTTACTATGCAAAGTAGATGGCAGTCACAGAAAAAAGCCTTAGATTAAAAGTAATTTTTAAAAGTATATTAAAAGGAAACTATAAATGAATAATGAGCCTGCAGATCAGTCATATATTTATTGAGCACTTTCGTTGTCTATAATTATCAGAATAGAAAGTCCATACTGTAGTAGTTTAGATGGAAGAGAATATTTTGGGCTGGAGTCAGCACAGCAGGCTCTGGGCAGAAGATAAATTTCAGTCCTACCTTGAAAGATGGTTAAAATGGATGACAAAAAGAGCTAATAGATTCTACAAAAGAAATCATTATACAGGTGTTTGGCAAGATCCCCAGTTTAATTACTTCTTAAAATAATGCAGGGAGTTATTCCTTTCTCTGCATTTGTGCAAAGTTTTTTTTAAACATCATATGGCATGTCAAAGTTATGTGTTCAAGAATTGCTGGTTGGTAAAAGTAAAAATGACTGGATCCAGTTTTAACTCCTTCTGTAAGAAAACGTATCTCATGGGGGCATTTTAAAGAAATAATATATAAAATGTTTTTGGTTTTTAAGAGTACTAGCAAGAGAGTAAAGTCTAAAATTTAGTCCTAGCTTAATATCTCATGTACTTTCTGACGTTAGTCATATAAACTGACTTTGCTTATTTGTAAAATGAGGATGATGCCTGACTTAATTCCAGTAAAACTCGGAACCATATACATTAGAAAGCATCTTTATTTTTACCAACATATGAGAAGTTGAAATATGTGAAGTCTTAAAAAATGAAAACAAAAAATTAATTTCTGAATTATACTCATTTCCCCCTTTGTCTTGGTAGCGGATACTTTGTTTTCACGGAAGCTGAATGGGAAATACAGACTTGAACGACTTGTTCCAACAGCGGTATATCAGCACATGAAAATGCATAAACGAATTCTTGGACACTTGTCATCTGTATACTGTGTAACTTTTGATCGAACTGGCAGACGGATATTTACTGTAAGTAATTTTTGAAGTATTATCTTAATCCATATATGGCATTGAAGAAACATAGTTGAACTTGAAATAGAACTTTTGTTTCTTCTAATGAAAAACTGGATATTCAGGTATTATTCAGCTTACTATGATAAAAGATTGTACTTGAAGTGGACTTGATCCAAGTTTGAAATATTCCTTAAAGACATGTTGTAGCCCAGGCACAGTTATATAATGATGCTATATTATTGATAAATTTAACTCCCAGTATTATATCAAACATGCAGTTTAACATTTTATAAAAATATAAAAATTTCAGTTCTATACCAAGGACTTTTCTAAAGTGTGTTAAGCAAATTAGAGAAGACTATTAAATGTATCTTTTTATATTATCCTTAGTACCTCATTCTTCAGTATATTTGATGTGTTTAGAGGCTCTTTGGGTTTATTTGCTGTGTTTCTTTTAACTTGTTAAATGGAGAAAAGCAGAGCTTTTCAGCTTTGAGAAAATTACTTTTGGAAAAAGTTCTATTTATTTTTAGGGGCTTTGGTAATATTACATCCGCTAGGGATGATAGTTACTACACTATTCTTGAACTTAAAATTAAATACTACCCTGTGGGCTGAAGGTATGTATGCATTCATTCACAAAGTCCTTCATTTTCTTTGAAGTAAGAAACTGGGAAATGGAAATTAAAATAGAAATTCCTGTCTCTTGTCTTTGGAGAGCAGCTGTAAATTTTACACAGTTGGGGACAATTACAGATCCCTCTTTTAAGTAAATATGCTTGTAAACTGAAATTTATTTATATCTACTTCTTTATCCATATATATCCAGTCACCTGTAAAACAGCTTCAACAGCAGGATGTGGGAAAGGATCTCCATACATATCTTTTCCCTGACTCTAATCCACTCAGACATTTGCATATCATTTCTTAGATTAGTAATCTCTTTCTCCTTCTCTTTTATTTCCATTGTTCTCTGTGAAGCAAAATAAAAGTGAAATTTTCTGATCATTATTTCCAGAGTGGAGAACAGGTATCTACATATTTGCTAAAGTGCTTGATATATCTACTACAACAGTAATTTGTTTTCAGGGGTAATGAAAAATTATATTTCACTTTTTCAAGTTCAGTATACTACTATTTAAATTCAGTTCTCAAGGTAAATTTGGCATTTGTAATTTTTAAAAGAACTTTTTCAAAAATGTAATAAACGGAAATAATGAAAAAGAAGCATTACATTGAAGTTATAAAAATATAACTTAATTTTTGGTGTTAGTAAAGCATCTTCTGGGGATTCTTTAAAAATGGTGGGATGGTAAGCATTTGTTGTACATTATGAAACATTTTGTGTGTTTTGTGTGTGTGTATGTGTGTTTTGTTTTGAATTAGATACATAGTCTCCTTAAATTTTTTTGAAAATGCAGTGAAATAATGTGCTGTTGCTGTCTCCTGAGTTAAGTAGAGTAGGAGGTAAAGAATTGGAAGAACAGCATTTTAAACCGGAGGATAACAAACTATTCCTGTGGGCCAAATCCAGCCTTCTACCTCTTTTTGCAGTAAAATTATTCAAACATAAGCATGCTTAATTGTTTACGTATTGCCTGTGGTTGCTTTTGCACTACCAAATGGCAGAGTTGAGTAATTTTGACAGACTAGCATGTGTGAGTACTTATGACTGTATTTTCTAAGATAGTTATTGGCCCTGTTCTAGACATTTAATTCCTACATTTGAGACCATTTGACTTGGGGAGAAGGAATGACATGTGAAGAACAAGCTGTTTTCTATTTTTCTTTAGTTGAAGACACATATTTAAAGAGAAGAAAATAATCTCTATATTATTTTATACAGGGTCCTACCAGAGTCTAAAATTGTTGATTTTTTATGTGTGGTATAATACACTAATTGGGCCAGACTCATAGTCTTATTTGTAATTTTTTACTGGTGATTGCAGTTGTCAATTCCAAAATGTTACCACGTGATAAGAAATGCATAGATATGAAGAATACTGTTGTTTAAAATTTGCTTGTATTTTTATGATTATCACCTCAAGTGGCAATAGGGTACACATGTGTTCACTGTTCATATTAATTTCATAAAGTGGGATGGCTGCTGGGTGGGTGTTCCCTCATTTTGCTGGAAACACACTAGCTACTGACTAATGTTTTGAAAATCAGTCTCAAAAACCGATGGGATAAAGCTTTATCATGGTTGACTAATGAGTGATTCCTGTGATAGAGCACACTGTTATTATTTATTGGAATAACAGTTAAGTAATTAACCAAGTTTTCCTGTTTATGTGTTTGATATCTTAAGATATCAAAGGTCTCATGAAGTGTATATGCAAGTTTTTCTTCAAAGGACAGATTCTCTTGAGTCCTTTCTGAGTAGACATAGAGGCAGTATCGATAGCACTGTGTTTAAGATCATCCACTTTGGCATTAGGTAGGTCTTAGTTCAGCTCACAGTTTTTATCACTTCCTAGCAGTGTAGTTTGGACACATTACCTGAACACTTTAATCTCCATTTTTCTCATCTCTTAAAAAAGGGAGGAGGGAGAGAAATGGTAATAATAGTACCAACCCCACAAGATTTTTGTATAATAATGCATGCAATTAGGATAGATCAAGATCTACAGTAAGCAGTCATTAAATTTTACCTCCTGCTGTTGGTTTTATAGATCGATTTAAATAAATTTTATCCATTTTGTTTCTCAACTAACATCATATTTATAAGTCCATATTTACAAGATCCAAAATGAAGTCATTGTAATTGATAAGTGAAATTATGTATTAGTATAATTTACAAGTATTTTGTACTAGAATATTTTAATGGGTTTTTCCCAATAAAATAATGAGAAGAACCCAGGGAAGGAGATAGCACAATTATCCAGTCAGACTTGCTTCCTCATTCTCTCTTAGTTCTTGATTTTTTTTTTTTAACTTGGTTTTAAAATCACTGCCTCAAATAATATTTACCATAGAAAAGCAGAGTTAACGAATTCTCTCAGGAGGAAGCCATTCACTCACAATACAAAAAAGTATGTTAACCATATAAAAAAATCCTCCCTCCCCCTTTTAAAGATGTATTTATTGATTTGAGAGAGAGAGAGAGTGGAGGGAGGAGCAGAGCGGAGAGAGAATCTCAGGCCGACTTCCCACTGAGTGTGGAGTCTGAAGTAGGCTCCCACGTCACTGAGATCATGACCCGAGCTGAAATCAAGAGTCAGACACCCAACCAACTGACCCACCTAGGCACCACACTCCCTTATTGAAAAAATGTATCTCTCTTCAAATTAAAGCAGAAGAACATAAAATGTTCCCATAAATGCTATAAGTTCTAACTAGACACTCTTCTAGACATTTAGGATCTAGAAATGAAAGACATAGTATCTGTCCCTGGAGAGTTCACAGATTGTCAATAGACAATATTGATAGAATTGGTAAACTTGAATGAGGCTATAAGATACTGACGTATCATAGGCGAAGAAGTATCTAATTTAGTGTGTTGTAGGTGATGGTAAGGGAAACTTAACTAAAAGTGACACCTCAGCTGAGTTTAGGTGGCTATTGCAGACTTATGGAAAGGCATTTATAAACCTGAAAGAGTATAATATGTAGTTTGTATTATTGGATATGGCAAAGAATAAATATGGATTATCATTAAGCAAAAGCTAGAGATAGTAGTGGGGGACAAAATCATCAAGATCCTATTGGTGATATATGAGGGGGGGGGGTGGGTTTCTTTCCTGAAGGCGATGGAGAGAAAATGACAGATTTAGAAAGAAGAGTGAGTATAATTTCTTTTTAACAATCCCTTTGTTATTACTGTTAAGGATGGATTGAAACTAGGTCTATATATAGAGGAATTGGTGAAAAGGTTCTGTCAGTGATCCATGAAAGAAATCATCATGGCTTGAACAGAGTCACAGTGAAAATAGGGATGGAGTTAATAGATTTTAGAATCTCTAGGATTTAAGAGTTTCATTTGAGTGTAGGGAAGAATTGGGAGGGAAGAATATGGGATCACATGTTTTTAACTTGTGTGACTAGTTAGAAAGTCATGTCATTTACTATGGTAGGGATTTAAGTAGAGAAATTTGTGACAGTGGACGTGTTAAATTTGAAATACTTAACCTATATAGCTAAATAGAAATGTTTAAGAGGAATTGGAAGCTCAGGAAAAAGATTAAGGCTAGAAGATTCAGCTTGGGAATCATGGAATATGGAAATTGATTATATTACCTCATAGGAGTGTGACTAACTTTAAAACAGGTGAAAGAAAAGAAGATTCAATAATTGAGACTGAGAACTGCTTAGGAGGCCAGAGAAAAAGAAGTAGTGTCTTAAGAGACAAAGGATTAGGATTTTACAACAGATGGAAACCTAAAGTAAATTAGAACTGAAAGGCATTTTTTGGACTTGTCAAGGCGATATTGACAAAAAACAAAAAACTTTTAGTATTAGGGATAGGAGATGACAATGCACTGAGGAGTGATTGGGAATTGAAAAATGGAAGAGGCTTAATGCAGATTACTCTTTCAAAAAGCTTGATAACTTAATAAAAAAAAAGACTTTTCTGAAAGTGCAGTACTACCACTAATCTTCGTACTTCTGTTATATTATATCTTCCTTTTATGTTGCAGTGAATTTGTTTAGATGTCTCTTAAGTTGTGAACTTCTTAATAACAAAGACTTTTTTCTTGAACCTTTTTAGATCTGTAATGCCTCGGAGTATCTAGTATATACATTAGGGATAGAATAAATAAATGGATCAACCAGTCAATTAGAGAGATAAAAATGAATAACGTTCTCTTTTGCAAGAAACTAGTCTATTAGGGGAGATACATACATATGTCTCTAAGAGTAATTCCCTTCTTCTTGTAAGCTTCTTTTACACTGCTCTTTTTCTATACTTCAAACTTGTAAAACCCGTTTATGGCTTTGGAGCCTTTGTAACAGCTATTCCCTTTGCATCGAATTATCTTTTCCAAAATATGCCCCTGGTTGATTCCTTTATTAGCAGTCCTCTGTTGAAGCACTGCTTTCCTGAGTACCTTCCCTCTGCATACTCCACTATTGTTTACCCCAGTTAGACACTTTACTGTATTTTTCTCACAATATATATTACTGTCTGAAATTATTAATGATAAAATTTGGGTTCTGTGAGAGAACATGCTGGGGCAAGTGAGAGCCAGACAGGCACTGAGTGACTCTTTGCCTGAGAAAAATTAATTAAACATGGGCAGAGGAGTTTCTGAGAAGGTGAGAGGTAAAATGTCATCATGTATAGTATTCTTTGTGCAAACTTGTTGGGAGGAGCCCTGGAAGAGGCACCCAGTTGCCTTATTCAGCTACTCAGAGTTTTCTGAGAAATACACAGAGAGGTAGAAGACTATGTCTGCCAAATAGAAAAATTAGAAAACATGGAAAAGGCAGATGGGACTCATTATGGAAGAGAAATGAAAACTTTTATATCCCTGTTAGAGAGGAAACACAAAAATTCAAGGGTCTCAGTGCACCCAAGAGGCCTCCTTCAGCCTTTTTCTTATACCCTAAAATCAAAGGAAAACATCCTAGTCTATCCATTGGTGATGTTGCAAAGAAAGTGGGAGAGATGTAGATTAACACTGCTGCGGATGACAAGCAGCCTTATGAAAAGAAGGCTGTTAAGCTGAAGGGAAAATACAAAGAGGATATTGCTGCCTACTGAACTAAAGGAAAGCCTGTGTGGTGGATGGGGCAGGAGATGAGAGAAGGAGTTGTCAAGGCTGAGGGGGAAAAAAAAGGAGTCATCAGGGCTGAGAAAAGCAAGAAAAAGAAGGAAAAGGAGGAAGATGAATGAGGAGGAGTAGGGCAGAATTTTTTTAATTCTTATCTGTTAAGCATTAACTACCCTATACACAGCTCATTGCTTTTATTTTTTTTATTTTTTAGATTTTATTTATTTATTCATGAGAGACACACACAGAGAGAGAGAGAGAGAGGCAGAGACACAGGCAGAGGGAGAAACAGGCTCCTGCAGGGAGCCCGATGTGGGACTCAATCCTAGGACCCCGGGATCACGCCCTGAGCTGAAGGCAGATGCTCAACCCCTGAGCCACCCAGGCGCCCCAACTCATTGCTTTTAAAAGGAAAAACTTGGAATATAGGCTGTGTAAAATTTGTTTTAAAACTGTCATCTGTCTTTTTTTGTATAGTTAATACTATCAAATGTATCTTCATTTGGATAGTCCTGCCCAGGTGATATTTTCAGTAGCCACTAACTTTGCCTGGAATGGTATGGGGTTGTAACTTGGCATGGAAATTTAAAGCAGGTTCTTATTGGTGCACAGCAGAAACTAGTTATATGGATGGTAGTTTTGTCATCTTCGGGTGTCTCCAGTGGATCTAATAGGAAAGAATTATTTTCTTAACAGAATACCTCTGTAATTGCAAAAAGAAAAAAAAAGTTACAGCTGTATTGTTGACATTGTGAATGCTTCTACATAAATAAAAATTTTTTTTAATTAAAGAAAGTAAAATAGGGGCACCTGGATGGCTCAGTGGTTGAGTGTCTGCCTTTGGCTCTGGTCATGATCCCGGAGTCCTGGGATCGAGTCCTGAAGCAGGTTTCCCACAGGGAGCCTGCTTTTCCCTCTGCCTATGTCTCTGCCTCTTCTGAATAAGTAAATAAAATCTTAGCACTGCCTACTTAGCAATCCTACTCTTTCTTACCAGGCCTTTTCTATACTGCTGTTTTTTACAGAATAAAGGTAAGGTAATTGTTTTGCTTCTTTGGCTTTATCCTTACATTGACAGTGATGTTTTCACCTTAAAAATAAAAATCACTGAAAATTTAGTGTCACATTTTATTTCAGGATTTAAGTAAGCTAAAGCTATACATTCTTTTCATTGTGATTCTTTTTTCAGATTTCTTAATGCTAGGTTTGACATAGACAAATGACAACATATTAATGAATACATTTTCATAGTATGACAATTTTACATTATTGAAGAGTGAAACTAGTGATACACTGCTGTCTTATGTTTGCTTGGTGTTAAACATTAGCTTAATATTTAAATTTGATTTAAAAATGAATTCTGAAAAAGCATTTTCAATTTTGCACCTAGATCATAGATTTCTTTAAACTTAATTGTGGCTAAAAATACTATAGTAACCAAAACTTGTCTGCTTAAAATTCTTCAGTAGCTACCTCACTGGGTTAAATCCAAACTCTATCTGAAACCCTCTGTTACCTTCCTCAGATAAAACCTTTTCAGCTTAATTTCTTGTTATTTCCACTTAAACTTTGTAGTCTCAGCTTTTCTCACTTTGCCAGTCCCCTGTTCTAAGAGCAATATTTAGATGTTATTGAAGAGAAATGACTACTGTGTTTTCCCCTAGGCATTGGAGCATTGCTGAAAAAACTGGTCAGTTGAGGTTTTTCTGTATCATGCTAATTTTAGCAGAACTTTCACTTTTGCTCGCAGATTTTTTCCTTTTTTCTTATTGCTCTTATTCCACTTTATTCACTTTTTTTTTTTTTTTTTTTTAGCTCCTTTCTCTTGTTTCCCCCTTCTCTGGTTTTAGGAAATAATCCTCAGATATTTGTTAATAATTATTGCCAAGATTAGGACTCATCTAATTTCTTTCTTGTTTACTTTAAAATTGCTGTTTCTACCATATCTTTCTCCGTTATATATTTTAGAAACCTGTGTATTCCTCACAGCCAAGGCCCCTGTCTATGTTGTTCATAGGTTCAAGATTGTTCTCCCTTTCACCATTTACATGACTTTGGTTTTATTTTAGTGTCCATAACACTTTTTTAACATTTTGATTAAAAGACTATAATGTCCTACTCTTCGGTTTATTACTAACTGTACTTACATTTGAGGTAGCTTTGGGGAAAGAAAGTGTGTCTGTTCAAAATCTGCTCTGCATTTTCTTTTTTTAAAAGAATTATTTCATCAATTTTTAATTTAACCTTCCGTATTCAATTTAAACACATGTAGTGGGGTGCCTTGGGTGGCTCAGTGGTTGAGCATCTGCCTTTGGCTCAGATCTTGATCCCAGGATCGAGGGCTCCCCACAGGGAGCCTGCTTCTCCCTCTGCCTGTGTCTCTGCCTCTCACTCTGTGCCTCTCATGAATAAATAAATAAAATGTAAAAAGTTTTTTAAACACATGTATAGTACTTTAAAAATGTTTTCCAAGTAAATTTAATTTTTCTTGTGCATCCTCAGTTGATTATTCATATGTATATATGTTTCTGGTAGTCATTTTAAAAGAACTTGGTTGAGTTTGTCAGATCATGTTAATTTTACATTCCTATAAAAATAAATTAATGATCATAAATAATGATGCATGAAATACAAATTGTTTAGGGATGCTTTAGTTCTCTTTGAAATTCTGCCAGGAGTTGGGGAGGGTAGAAGTGAGGGTGGGGACAGGGTACTACTTTACAGGTCACAGAAGAAGAGAGTGAAGAGAGAGATTTCCCTAAAAGGTAAAAAATTTCTCTCCTGCAATTGAATGGAAGAAAAGAAAGGTCAGTTGGAATAATACATACTTGGGGAAAATGTACATAGTGCTGTTTTATTTTCGCACTTATCTAAGAAAAATTATAAAATATTATATTGGTGAGATTACTAAGCAACAAAGCAATAGAAATAAAATGGGGGATCCCTGGGTGGCGCAGCGGTTTGGCGCCTGCCTTTGGCCCAGGGCGCGATCCTGGAGACCCGGGATCGAATCCCACGTCGGGCTCCCGGTGCATGGAGCCTGCTTCTCCCTCTGCCTGTGTCTCTGCCTCTCTCTCTCTCTGTATGACTATCATAAATAAATAATAAAAAAAAAAAAAAAAAAAAAAAAAGAAATAAAATGGGACTTCTTGCTAGATTTTACTTGGTGAAAAGTCACTGAATGCTTATGTTAGATCACTGGTTGCTACTATTCTTTTCATTAGAAGCTGGTATTTTGGTCAAAAAGGTGTTTTTCTTTTTTTCTATTTGTTAACATGAAAACAACGTGAAACATCTTCTATAGTAGAATATAAAGCAAACTCTTATTCAAATACATACAAACAGAACTAATTCTATCAGTACTATGAAGCATAATGAGATATCATGATTTTACTTCTGTGTATATTCTACCAGCATTAGCCTACCTAAAATATTACTTTTGTTGTAAATTTATAACCTTTATTTTTTATTATCAAGTAACCTCTGTTCCCCCAGCTTAGGGCTCAAACTCACAACCCCAAGATTGAGAATCTCATGCTCTACTGACTGAGCCAGCCAGGCACCCCCTGTTTTTGTTGTGAATTTAGATCAGAGCCAAATCTTGCCTTAATTTTTAGAAGATAAACAAAGTGAATTAATTGACTTAATTTGTGAAATTTAAAGGGTTGAATAAATGAATTTAAGAATTAAATGCTTTAAAGCCATTTTTTATTCAACAGATGCCTAATGCAATTCCCATGTGCCAAGTGGTAAGTAGATGAACTTTCTGGAAGGGCACAGTCTACTACAGTTCCTTCTTTACTTTCCACAGATAGCTGAGATGTAATCCTCATCCCTTTAATTCCCCAGTTATTGTATTTCTTTTATTATTTCTATTCTGTAATAATCTTTTTTATCACTCATTCTTTCCTACTTAAACTACTTTAACAACTTTCAGATGGCCTCTGACTTTCTATCCCAATTCACACTGATGCCAACAGGATCTTTGGAAAACATAAATCTGATCCTGATAGTGACCTGCTTGATAATCTTAAGTAATCCCCATTACAAAACATTATTTCTTAGTATACTGTGAAAGGAGATTCTTCATAGTTTTTCCCTGACTCTATCCTCCTGCCTTTACCTTATACTCTGTTAGTGTACAGACTTCTTGCAGTTCTCACATTCACATATTCATGCCTTTGATCAAACTTTTTTCTCTAGTTGCCATATGGGATGTTTTTGTTCTTTTTAAAATAGTAAGAATATTGCTAAAGTAAAAGTAAGAATAGGACTGCCAACAAAAGCAGTGGTGGTAATATTCCATAGCTCTTACCATATGCCAGGCACTATCCTCACTCATTGTGTTTTTGCAACAATCTTCTGAGATAGTTATCAAAAAGAAATCTGAGGCATAGGAAACATGTAACTTGCCCAACGTTAAACATGTAGAAAGTGATGATGCCAGGTGGTGAACTGCTGAGACATTTGATAATAGAGGGCTTGAAGCTTGAAGCCTGGAGTGGAGTGCTTGAAGATGCTACACTGCATTGCCTCTTCATGTGAAAGACTGTCCAGGCATCACTGCTTCTGGATTCTTTTCCAGACTTATTTCTTAACTTCTCAGGAAAAACACACTGCTCCATTCTTTGGATCTCTTCTGATTAACAGTATAGCACTTTGGGCATATTATTACATTTGTACTTTTCTGCCTTGCTTCCTAAGGAGTGAACTACTATGTGTCTGCATCTCATCATCGTATATCTAGTGTTTGGCACATACTTAATCTCAAGGCAAATAAATAAGTGTATGAATCACTGAATTCTAAAGGTAGAAGGAACCTTAGGGATCATCCAATTTAACTACCTTGTTTTAGAAATAAAAAGCCTGTGATTAAATGAATGTGGTAAGAATACCACATTAGGGGCACCTGGGTGGCTCAGTGGGTTAAGCATCTGCCTTCAGCTCAGGTCGTGATCCTAGGGTCCTGGGATTAAGTCCCAAATTGGGCTCTCTGCTCAGTGGGGAGCCTGTTTCTCCCTCATCCTCTGTGCACATGTGTGCACGCTCTATCTCGCCAATAAATAAATATTTTTTAAAAAGAATACTGGATTTTAATGTAGATAATTTACAAAGTTAAGTTTTATCACTAGTCTTTAGTGCTTAGAAACCCACTTAGGGAAGCCTGGATGGCTCAGCAGTTTAGCACCTGCCTTCGGCCCAGGGTGTGGTCCCAGGGTCCTGGGATTGAGTCCTACATCAGGCTCCCTACATGGAGCCTGCTTCTCCCTCCCTGTGTCTCTGCCTCTCTCTCTCTCTCTCTCTCTCTCTCTCTCTCTCTCATGAATGAATAAAAAAAAAATAATAAAATCTTAAAAAAAAAAAAAGAAACCCACTTCATTTGCTTCGAAGCTTAGAAGAATGTGAGTCAATTGAGAGTATTCTAAGTACTGTTGGCAGAGTCTGGTTTAGTATAAGCATTTAACATGTTCTGTTAATACTATGTCATCATTTATATGTCATAACAGTTTGAAGACAGTAACACATCTATGTCATTTGCTTTTGTGAATCTTCTAACCACTTTCTAATGTCAGATGTAAGAGTTTTTGTTTTTTTTTAAGAATTAAATTGGAAAGGTTGTAACATTCCACCTTTGAAACCTTTTGATAAGTTTGAATCTGGGAAATGGATATATGAGGCTAATGACACTCTCTACTTCTTTGTGCATTTAAAATCTTCCAAATAATGAAAGATAGAGAGGTTGGTAAAAAAGTATATAAATTTACAGCTATAAAATGAATAAAGGAAATTAGAAAAGAAAATAGAGCCTAGAAGTTCTGATCTCTTCTGGATTATGTGAAATTGAAATGTTTATTTGTGAATATGGGTATTCATAGAAAACCTTTGTATCCTTTACAGTGTTTTTCTGAGCATATGCTGCTATAGCAGAGTAAATGTGTAATTTATGTATTTTTACTGACTTCATACAGATAAACTGAATTTTTTTTAAAAAAAACCTGGCTTTGGTGATTTTATACAAAATGTATTTAGCTGAGGATCACTGATGGGAAACTCATATGTATTGTTTTTAGCTTCCTAGGAGAAAAAGTCCCAAATTAGCTTACTTTTATTTTTGTATAACATAATAACATAGACAGGATTAGTCACTATTGTATATTACGTTTGTTCTACTATTACAATTTTGTTCTGTCACTTCAAAAGTTCAAATCTTTCACAAGATTCTGGATAGAGGTTACTTTGGGTGCTAACTAGGAGATCATAGGTAAACATTACTGTTAACATCCTATTTCTCCTGTTAGATTGGTGAGCACACAGGTATTTTTTTGTAAGAACAATAAAAATAGCCATGTATAGAGGAGAATTCCTAAAACAAATATTTCATGTTTCAGTATTTTAAAATATAATTGTTGGGAAACAGACATTACAGATACAGTTTCTTATTTCTGTTGAAAATTTGAATTAAAATTTATAGAGTTGGGACACCTGGGTAGCTCATCGGTTGAGCATCTGTCTTTCCCTCAGGTCCTGATCCTGAGGTCTAGGATTGAGTCCCACATCAGGCTCCCTACAGTGAGCCTTGCTTCTCCCTCTGCCTATGTCTCTGCCCCTCTCTCTGTCTTCATGAATAAATAAATAAATCTTTAAAAAAATTTATAGAGTTAATTCCATTAATACACATTTTTATTTTAAGGGTTCTGATGACTGTCTTGTGAAAATCTGGGCAACAGATGATGGAAGATTATTAGCTACTTTAAGAGGGCATGCTGCTGAAATATCAGACATGGCTGTAAACTATGAGAACACCATGATAGCAGCTGGAAGTTGTGATAAAATGATCCGAGTCTGGTGTCTTCGAACATGTGCACCTTTGGCTGTTCTTCAGGGCCACAGTGCATCTATAACATCACTACAGGTAATTATTTTAATTTCTGTAAAATGTTCTTCATTTTAATTTAAATTTTAAGTCATTTTTATAATCCATTGTATAAAGTGAACTAAAATGAAGAAATGAATATTTCCTCTTTCTTTTAAATACATGGACTTTAAATAAGATCGTAGTCATGACCTTCATTAATTTTGGATGTTGTTTAACCCTGTTGTAGTTGCTATTTGCATAGTAAAAAGTAGGGGTTTTTTTTGGATTGTGTCACTCTCTTCTTATGAAGATTTTTTTTCTTCATTTATTTTTCAGTTCTCACCATTGTGCAGTGGCTCAAAGAGATATCTGTCTTCTACTGGGGCAGATGGCACTATTTGTTTTTGGCTGTGGGATGCTGGAACCCTTAAAATAAAGTCAGTTGCTCTTTTATTTCGTGGAATAAATTGTTTAGTTTAATGGTTAAAATTGCAGTAGTATAAAGTAGTCAACAATAGGAGATTTATTTATTCTCCTCGAGTAAGTAACAAAAATGCATTCACTGACCTCTTTGATTTTCATGTTTTCCTTTGTTTTTCATGCTTCAAACAAAGTTTCTTATGTTAACGTGTTTGGGGTTTTTTTTTCCCAGCCTTAGCGGTTTCCTTCAGAATACCACTCCTTTCTGTGTGCCACATAGTTTCATCCCAGTAGCTTCTTCTGGTATTGAGAATATAATCTTAAAAAGTTCCTAAGGTGGTTCTTTAGAAGAATTACAATTATTTCTGTCATACATCTATAAATTTTAGATTTTATTATAGATCTTAATAAACTTAGGAAAACTGGTTACATTTTCACTAAACTACATCAAGGTAGATAGATGCATCCTTTCCCAATCCTATAATAGCATTTTGCATTTGTGCTTTCTTTTGTATTAATGTCTTGGTTTATTAAAACAAGTTGGCTAGACAGTGTTATTTTTCAGTTAAGGACAATGAGGCAAAAAAGGTTAAACAACTTTCCCATTGTTAAAAAAAGGTCTTAAAAATTGGCAAAGCCAAGACTAGAACAATACTTCCCTGTCTGTTCATCTGTGCTGTCTATGCCATGCCACCTCTCAAGTGGGTGTAGTAGGGAGAGGAAGTGCTACATTTTGCCCCATAGACAGACAGTGAATGGGGAAGTAGTGCATCCATGGTTTTGCAGTGTTGAAACGGTCATCTCTGTGCTCTCATGGTAGAACATCATTTGGATTAGAAGGTATATCTCAATACTTTTATCTGACTTCTATTTATAAATTGTCAACCCAAGTTGAATAATTTATGAATGTCTTTATTTTAAAATAGTAATGTTTACATAAGCTTCATAAACATTAACATTCCTGGAGAGTACCTCTTCTAACAGGGCATTAGGAGGCCATGGCAGCTAGAGTAACATTAATAAAATAAACTGTACTTCATTTGAAAAGAGGATTCTGATCAAAGATGTAATTCTTTAGAGAAAGCAAATTGATTTCATTTTAGTTGCATTCTTAATATTTAAAATATTAATATTAAAGATGTTCTATAGACATTTAGATAAAAGTTTAAATATTTTACTGATGTGTAGACAATTGCAATAGTTAATTGTCATTTTCCTTTGAGTATTTTTTACCTCCTTATGGACCAGATTGGGATACCATTGTCTTTCCATGTTTTGTTTTTGTAGAGAAGAAAAACATGACTAACAGTCTTAAAATTAGCATAGGAACAAAAATGTTTTTACAAAATTAAACTCTCACTTTGTGCTTCTTGAGGATTTCAGTGCTAAGTACAATATTTATCTGAGTTTTCCCATATAAATTTTTTTTTTTCAGAACCTTTATATAGATTCACCTGTTAGCCCAATTACCCTATCCATTTTTTTCACATAGGTATGTTTTTTAATGTAGATATAAGTGGAGTACTGTATATAATTTTCTGCTGGTTTTTTCCTTAACATTTTGTTGTAGGTATTTGTAATAATTTTAACAGTTCCATTTTGTTTCACTGAGTTGTTATTCCATGCTTTACCTCATGATTTTCCAATTTTTGGGTGTAAAAAGTTATTTCTACCTGTTTGTAGGTAGTATTCTTCTCTGTTATTAATTGTCCCTAAAAGCTTTTAATGTATTTTTCTTTGAAGATTTCATTTATTTGTTCATGAGAGATGCAGAGAGAGAGGCACAGACAAAGGCAGAAGTAGGCTCCATGCAGGGAGCCTGACTTGTGGGACTTGATCCCCGGTCTCCAGGATCACACCCTGGGCTGAAGGTGATGCTAAACTGCTGAACCACCCGGGCTGCCCAAAAGCTTTCAATTAAAGTCAGGCGTAAAGAAGTACTTTTTTCTTAGACACTTTGGGACACCGATCTTCTTTTCCATTTTTACTCATGGCTGCCATAAATTTTGGCCGTATGTACATTGTTACTATCATGGGCTTTAATTACTGATCAAACGCAAAAAAATTGTATTGAGCTATAATGCTTTTGTATAACCTGATGGGGAGGTGCCTTCAGCAACCTAATCTGCATTTATTGAGAAAATCAGTTCTATTAGTAAACAAAACCTATTTTGAAAACCCAAATCTTTAGGTAAGTTTGCTTTTTTTTACAATGTTAATGTATATGTTAACAAGTCACACTGATAAAAATGCTATTTCGTAGATAAGAAATAGGAGTGACTAGGTGACTTGATAGCTTGCTGAAGAGATCTCTGAGTAGGAGAAAGCTGTCCAAGCATATTTAGATTAGATGTGAAGGGGAGAATGGAAATTCAAAATGGTTACAAATGATAGTAATGATTACAAAACATTAACATACATTTTGATTACAATATACATGATAATAATGATTATAAAATTTTTTGAAGCACTTAGACTGCCAAGCTTGTACTAAGCACTTTACATTTGTCATCTCATTAATCTTTATGACAACCATATGAAGAAGGTACAAGTACAGTCTTTAGGACAGATAGGAGAGAAAACTGAGGTGCATGCTAGAAGTACACTGTTGAAACCCCCTCTCAATCACTGTACCAGACTAAGCAATTTTTCATTGATGGACTATCTAGAACTGACTGAAGTAAATTAAAGTACTGATAATCCTCCTACTTATTGAGTGTGTTGGGCACAGTACTAAGTACTCTATGGATTAAACCCATTTCATTATCTCAGTAACTCTTTAAGATATGTCTTAGTTTTACTCTCATTTTATAGATGAGGACAGTGAGGTACAGAAATGTTAACTTGCCTAAGGTCATACACCTAATAAGAGGCAGAGCTGGAATTGCCTGAGTCCAAGGCCTTATCTTAAAATACTTCCTCAAATGTGAATTTAAAAATAAATTAGTTATACCTGTACAACTGTTTTTTTGCCTTTAAAAAATTAAAGTCCTTGTAAAATGGCAACCTATATTATTATTTGCATATCATGATTAAGTTGCAACCAAATGATTGCTTAACACTTACAAGAATGATTGTGCCAAAAGTTAACAAAAACGTAGGGCTAGGATCCATAAGGTATTAATTAAAATAGTGCATTAGATTGCCTTTATAATTTCAGATTAATTTATTTAAATTACAGTTACTTGAATTTTACTCTGAATAATTAAGTGGTAAGAATGTTTTAGTCACTTTGTTTCTACAGAGTTCTGTTCATGCTCAGTTATGTTAAGTCCTGTGACTAAAAAAAATTGTTATGTCACTTTAAAAATTTATATACAGGGACGCATGGGTGGCTCAGTTAAGTGACCGACTCTGGGTTTTAGCTCAGGTCACTATCTCAGGTTCCTGAGATGGAGTCTCACGCTGGGCTCCATACATAGCACAGAGTCAGCTAGGACTCTCTATCTCCCACTGCACACACCTTTGCATAACAGCATGCTCTCTTGCTCTCAAATACATCTTTTTAAAAATTACTTATAAATGGGGATCCCTGGGTGGCTCAGCAGTTTAGCACCTGCCTTGGGCCCAGGGCATGATGCTGGAGTCCTGGGATCGAGTCCCACATCAGGCTCCCTGCATGGAACCTGCTTCTCTCTCTCTGCCTATGTCTTTGCCTCTCTCTCTCTGTCTGTCATGAATAAATAAATAAAATCTTTTTTAAAAAATTATTTATAAATGTATTTTAAAATTTTTTAACAAATACTTTTGTTTTCTGTATCAGTCAAAAAGATTTTTCTTGTTCCAAATATATAGCTGATAGATCATAAGTATTTTGTACTTTTTCCCCCTATATGATCTCAAAACTTAAACCATTCTGTGTTCATTTGCTATGGATTGTAGAAGTTATGCAGGTGTATTCAGTTAAGGCTCTATAATTATTTTTTAAATTTTCTTCCCTGATATCCTTAGAAAAACTAGGTCAAAATGTATGTTAAGTAGGGCTTAAAAAAATCACTGTATTGGAGCATTACAAATATATTGTATTGGAGCTGGTATGTTGTAAAAGTCTATAATTTTTCTTTCTTTAGTATCATTAATTGCAACAAACATTTAATGTCCATAGTGCTAATATAAGACATAATTTATAACCGTTACATAATTGGTGTAAATATATATGAGTGTAGATCACTGTCTTCTGTAGCTGACTATCTTGAATGAGAATTATAGTTGATCTAAGATTCAAACAGTCTTCAGATATTCACTGGGATGAGTGTAAGATTCTTTCTGGAGTCTTAAAAGGTGTATTTCATCGCATCAGATAATAAACAGAGGAAAATGTTTAACAGTGTCTAACGTTGAAAAGGTTTATTACCTAAACCTAATGGTATACATAAGCCACAGGAGACAGCATCTATTTTGCTAGTGTGCTCACATTTACAAATGACTTTCTAATGTATTTGTGCATTGCTACTGTACTGTATGAAAAACTGAGAACCTGTTAAATTTGATTAGAAGTAAGTGTAATAACTACATCTCTGACGTGGCAGTGGCTTTGAGAGTGTTTCACGTGTGGATCTTGTATAATCAGAAGCTCCTACAAAATCTGTAGGATTTTGCCATAAGATCTGCTGATCACGACACAATGATTTTCAACTTGTTTTTAGGAAGGGAGCCATCTGTTGCTTCTTATTTAATTTTGTCATTCTGTGATTATTTTTTGAAACAGCTCATTTCTGGTCTTGCTGACCCCTTTGGGGATATTTTTAATTATTTATATTTTGTATTCTAGTCCAAGACCTGCTAAATTTACAGAGCGTCCTCGGCCTGGAGTTCAAATGATCTGTTCTTCTTTTAGTGCTGGTGAGATGTTTTTCGCCCAAATTTTCCACTTAAAGTTGTACATTAGAAAGCTTTTAGTGGAACACATAAGATTTTGAAAATACTTACTATTGTAATATAAATCATATTTGCATACATATACCAGGGGATGGTCATAAATTAGAAATACTTGAACTTTCCTAGAGTTATTTTATGTATTCACATGACTAAGAATTTTTTTGAGACCATAATGCTCTGGTAAGAGAGAAGAGTTTCAGAATTGACTCTGTTAAAGAATAGATCTTTGAATAGTTATCTCATCGGAAGAAAGATATTTTAGATATGTTTTATATTTTCATAGAGTTTGGAAGTAACCTGTAGCTAAGTAAAATAAATTTGGTTGTAATTGTAAATCTTTGTTAATTACCTTGCTCCAAATTTTTCTTTGTTTTATAAAAGGTAGCTATATAGCAGTGCTGAAACCCCATCTATGTTTTGAGTTTATACAGTAGCATTTTGAATGGATATGTCTTTTTAAACAAATTTCAACTAGAATATTTGAAATGAATTGATGAGAAAATGTAATGAAGCATCAATAGATTTAATACTTAAGTGTTCCTAATACCAGTTCCTTCCACATTTACCTCCAGTTTTACTTATCTTTTCAATTGATAATTGTGGATAGCAGTAGTACCTGAGATAGGTGATTGCAAACTAATGACATAAATCTGTTTTTGCCATATTAATATGTTTCTCACTTCTAGATTTCTACGGCTACTGCCATGAAGATAGTTTTCCTTTTAGTAATAACAATCATAGGCACTATCCATGATTTCAGAGTACTCTGTAAGCAGTTCTGTTATATAGCACTGTTTTCAACACTGTGGGAGAGTGTTGATTCCAAGGAGAGAGGGTAAATTGCATATATAAATAATGCAATGCAAAGTAGAATATATGTGCTATGAGAAGAAGTCTTAAATAAGAGTTCAGAGGATGGCAGGCTCATTTGATTGCAGAGTTGCAAAGACAACCTACTGAAGAAACTGGGCCCTAAAACTTTGATAGGATTTTAACAGAAGAATGTGGCAAGAGAAGGACCTAGGCAGTTAAAAGGCATGTTTTCTAGGGAGCATGACTGATAATTTTAACATAAAATTATGTAATTAGTGAAGTCATTGGTAGTAGAAATCTTCTATAAGTATTGAAAAATTTATCTTAGTTAAAGGTGTGTTTGTAAAGGTAAAAGTTTATTAAGTTCGGGTTAAGATGTGTTACATACTTAGGATAAATATGTATACTTCTAGAGTAAAATGCTAATCATCAGTATATATCATGGTAATGTTGCTTGCATTTTATTTAATTTTCAGAGATTTTGAAATTATGTTTTACTGATAAATGTTTGTTATTCCTCAGGTGGAATGTTTCTGGCAACAGGAAGCACAGATCATATTATTCGGGTTTATTTTTTTGGATCAGGTCAGCCAGAGAAAATATCAGAATTGGAGTTCCATACTGTAAGTACTGGTAAAAAGAATTAGATTGGAACAATTTTAAATGAGTCTAATAGTTTATATTCAGGATTCTCTTTTTTATCTGCTTATATGTAGGACAAAGTTGACAGTATCCAGTTTTCCAACACTAGCAACAGGTAAAATAATTATTTTTGTTTGTAAATTTAATTCTAATTTAAAATTTTCAAATAAAGACGTTTCTTGTAGTCAGATTTTAATTGAAATTATATACAGACTAGCCAACTAAAATATAAAGGTTGTGACCAGTCATACTAAAAAGTGACTATAGGGGATCCCTGGGTGGCGCAGCGGTTTGGCGCCTGCCTTTGACCCAGGGCGCGATCCTGGAGACCCGGGATCGAGTCCCACGTCGGGCTCCCGGTGCATGGAGCCTGTTTCTCCCTCTGCCCCTCTCTCTCTCTCTCTCTCTCTCTCTCTGTGACTATCATAAAAAAAAAAAAAAAAAAAAAGTGACTATAGCCTGAGTGTATCTTTATGTTTTGTGTTAATGTTTATTTAGCCACTTTTAATAATAGGGACTTTTATCCACCCTATATTTTTTCTGTACATGTCAGAGTGTAGGGAAACTTTTAGTAGAGTTTGAAAATATATCATAATGTAATATTTGAGGCAGAACTGTTTATTGATGATAAGCTTAAATGATATAAATGTTATAAATTTCCCCAGATTCTTCTTTTAAAATGAAAGAAAGCTATTTCTAAGCACCTTGAATAAAAGAAGTCAAGTTCTTTAATACTGAGAAGAAAATCAATATTTTTCCATTGGAAAATATTGATTCTATTTGTAAGGTAGTAAATAGTGGCCTTGAATAACTGTTGAATGTTATTTTGTGATTTAACCATACACATTAGAATGTATTTATATAAATTTTTAAAAGCCCATAAAGTTGCAGAAGTTCTTAGTTTTGCAGAGAATATCTGAGAGAGTAATCTCTTGTATTAGAATGCTGTGTAAGTAAAGAGAAGTACTCTTTAGTATTTTGAAAAACAGCTCTAGAAATACGCATTTTGGTTAAGTACATGTGATTTGGGGGGGGCGGTTTGGGCTTCCTTTAATACAGATTTGTAAGTGGGAGTCGTGATGGAACAGCACGTATTTGGCAATTTAAACGAAGAGAATGGAAGAGCATTTTGTTGGATATGGCTACTCGTCCAGCAGGGTAAGAAATCAAATTTAAAATCTTATATCCATAAAGATAGATCATTTAAAGTATGTTATATTATAGGTTGATGTGACACTCAGCCTATAAAAACATATGTCATAATTCATGTTAAAATGATTACTTTTCTATAATAATTAGTGCTATCGGAGATAGAGGATATTTCTGAAATAATTTTTTTTCTATATGTATGAGATGATCTGCATTAAGGACTTTTTCCAGTTCAATTTGTTAAGGAGGTGATAGTACTGTAGGAATACTTGTAAGTTTTGCTAGTTTTCTTCAGAAAGTGGGACATACTGTATTATTCATCAGTCACAAAGAGATGATATAATATGTTACAGAGGGATGATTATAGTATATGTAATGGTTCTCTCTAGCCAAGACAAGTTATATTTCACCTTGTAACTGTTATTTGGTTTTAGTATTTAATAAATTAACTGTACTTGTATTTGTATGTAGTAGTCTCAGATGGATGGGAGAGCAAAGCAGTTAGCAGGGCATGACACCAGCAGTAAAGGATGGATAGTGAGCAGCATGGCACAGAACTCTTGGATCTAGATAAAGTTAATAGATAACATGCTCAAGATCATCTATTACTAAGGGCTTTAGGAGTGCTGAAATCCTGGGTTCGCTGACTCAGTGGAATGATTTTTGCCCTTATTCTTTGTTGATTCAAACTATTCTTAATTGTTGAATGATAGTTATCCATGCAATGAATGTAAATATAAATTATAAGAAAACACATTTAGGTTTTTGTCATAGTAGTATTTTAATAAATAATATCAGTGTAAACAAATACTGCCTCCATCACTTTCAGCCAAAACCTTCAAGGAATAGAAGATAAAATCACAAAAATGAAAGTAACTATGGTAGCTTGGGATCGACATGACAATACAGTTATAACTGCAGTTAATAACATGACTCTGAAAGTTTGGAATTCTTACACCGGTCAACTAATTCATGTCCTGATGGTGAGAAAAAAACAAAAAGACTCATTTTTATTTGGTATAATGAAGATAATTATAGAATGGACTATTTTCATTGAGAAAATCTTTTATATAAAGTTAGCTTAAAAATGTTGCTAAATGGATAACAGATCTTTGTGGTAGATAAATAATTTTAAAATATAGTTAAAATGGTTTGGCTTGGAAATCTAGATCCTTGCTGTCATTTAGCATGTAGGGCTGCATCAGTAGTAGTCTCAGATTTCACCAAATGATAGCGAAACCTTGGATGGTGGTATTAGCTCAGCTTCATTATACATAGATAAATTTGAAGATTTTTGCCACTTTAATAATTCTTAGAATTCAAATTCTAGAAATGTTGCCATATTAATATTTGATTGAATTTCCATTTTTAAAATTTATAATTCTTTACCACTTCAAAAATATTTCAGGGTCATGAAGATGAGGTATTCGTCCTTGAGCCACACCCATTTGATCCGAGAGTTCTCTTTTCTGCTGGTCACGATGGAAACGTGATAGTGTGGGATCTGGCAAGAGGAGTCAAAATTCGATCGTATTTCAATATGGTAATTATCAGTCTCTTCATTTTATAGATGCTAAAGGTTTGGGGACTCCGTGCAGGTATTCTGCATATCACAAAGGAAATCCATTTAGGAGTTTGGTTAGACATTATTTTACTTTTAAGTTTCAAAAAGAGTTTTGAATTGTACACTTTTATTTAGATGTTAAATTTAAAAGAAAATTGTGCATATTACAGTACATGTATATTGGTCATAACTAATTTGGTTTTTAAAATAGTTTTAACAGTGATACTTTGAGAGACTCACAAGTATGAAAATACAATATAATATAAATAAGAGAAATTTTGGAAAATAATGTGAAAAAATTTTAAATATCTAAATTTTGGTATTGTACTTTAAAAGTCTTATTGCGCAACAGAATTTGATTCCAGTACCATCATTTTATGTATTTATTCAAGTTTTATTTATAAACTTTTAAGTAATCTTTATGTCTCACATGAGTGGGTCTCATGCTCTTCTAACTGAGCCAGCCAGGCACCCACATCCTAATACACTCATTTTAAAGTTAAAGCCAAATTAAAGGCATTCTGGTTTTTTTATCAAATTATAGTATATTAGATATTATTTCAGCCCATTCCTCTTCACATTTTGCTTCATATATAGATTTTTAGTATATTTTGCTGAGTATTGGAATTGTAATGGTATAATATCACATACAACTTGCTGTGCATTGTTAACACATCTCTGTAACCACTGTATGAAGTTTTCCTCAAATACTTGGTTTATCCAGTAATAACATATTTTTAATCTATTTTTATATATCAGAGATAACTTTCAACAAAATAAAAAAAACTTTCATTTCTATTTCAGGATCTTTAGATTTTTTTTAAATAATTATAGAAACCTCGTAATGAATTATGAAACACTGTAGTCAGAGTTATTTTGCCAGAGAAAAATTTCAGAAGTGTCATTTGTGAAATACAGTGGTTTGTGAAAAGAATTCATGAAAGTGATATTATACTTGATTGATAATCATAGAAAAGTTACTTCTGTATAGTCAGAAATAATAAGATCATTTGGGAGGAATAAGATGCAAGAGTTTTCATTAGTGAAGGAATTGAGTTGGCTGTCTTTATGGATACCTTAGTGTTATTAAAAAGTAAGAATGAAGATTTGTCAAATTCTCACTCTTCTAAAAAGATTTAATTATTTGGAGTACAATTTTTAGTGATAAATGGATTTCCTTAGTGATATTGTACAGATATGTTTTTAAGAGCAAATAACTTAAGTATGCTGGTAAAGAATTCATTCTTTTTCTATCCTTGTGTTTCTGGTTTGCTCCTTTTTGGGACGTCTCTGTTAAATAAAAATATTAGTTGTTTCTTAATTTGTCTTTATAGCTTCAAAAGAAAACAATTTGTGGCCTATACATTTATTAGTGACTTTTCTTAGTAATTTCATATTTTAAAAGGCATTGGTGTGTTAGTAGAGTGTTTGGAGGGAAAGTTTTCTCTCATACTTGAATACTGCTTTCACCTTTAAGCTACAAAGGTGAATTTTTCCTCATCAGGTAAGTTAATCACACTAATGTTCCACCTTATGTTATAAAAATTGGAATACATTGAGATTGAAGTGATTTGCTCTTAGAACATCATAAATTAGTGAGATAGCCAGAAACAGAAGTCAGCCATATTATATGTATATTCTTTGAAATTAGCTAGGGGATTAGTTACATTACTACTGCCTTAAAAATTGTTTTAATAAGAGTTTTAGAAAAGCTATTTTTCCTGTTGTTCAAGATATGAAAAGCCTCTAAAGGGCAGAAGAAACAGCTTTAATAATTAACCGCAATAAGTGGAATTGGATGGTGTCCATAGAATACTCAAATTGAGAAAGACAAAACATAGACTTAAAGGATTAAAAATATATCCTGCATTTAAAAAACTAGAAAATGAAAATATCCTCTTTTTAGTTTTTCGCAAGAGTTTTAATGACTTCCAAAATACTTGTACATATTACCTCATTTGGGTCTCATGAAAACTTTGTAATGTAATCATGGTAGATTTTAGATTTTATTACTAGATTTACGGATGGAGTAACCGTGTAGAGATGAATTTCTTTGCACAGGTTTACCTAGGTCACAGTGCTATATAAAAGAGTACTTGGGGTTTAGACCCATATTTTTTTGTCCATTGTTACTATGTTAATGCCAGCTCTGGTTAATGATTGACCATTGCACAGCTAACTTCCAGTGCTACCTAGTTAGTGATAGGTTACCAGAAGAAAATGTTTTTATAATAATATTAACCCTGAGTATAGATGCTTTAAGATCTTGTAATTTAGCTTGATGATTTTTTTCTCTCTTAATTTATAAGTTATCTAAGTGCCCTACTTTTTGCTCTTTTGTTCATTTCATTGTTTATCTATGGACAAATGGAAGATAAAGCATCCAGCATTGCTATTAAGAAAATAAAAGCAAAAAAAAAAATAAATAAAAAATAAAAAATAAAAAAAAAGAAAATAAAAGCAGTTTGAGGGGGGGAGTAGAAGCTTGTGCTCACTGTCCACTCTCCCGAATGTTGACTTTTGGTTATACTAGTAAAAAGTATTTGGCTGTGTAGCACCCGCAACTTTTTGAGTTACTAAAATACCATATAACTTGAAGAAGTACAAATTCAAACCTTTATATTAAATTGTACTAGTAATTATAAGTTTATCATAAATAAACTTATGTAATCATAAGTAATCATAAATATTTTTTGAATGCTCTATAGAGGGACTAATTATAGTGCCTTGGAAAATTTAAGGATAAATAATTCTAGTGGAATACTCCTGTTTAGACTAGAAATGGTGAAAGATTAGATGAAGTTTTATTAAAACTAAGTAATATTTCATGTGAGTTTTAAAAATCAAAGCTTACAACTCTGATTTTAAATAAATAAATTCACCATTAAACCTATAGTTAGAAAATAAGGCATGTAAGTTACCTTTAAAATAATAAAAATTTGATATACAAATTCTTTAAAATATAAGTTATTATCAATCATATTTTGAGGATACTGCTTTACTATTGGGTTTTCTTTTTATAATAAATAGATTTTCCATTTGAAATTCATAATACCTTTGCAAGAAGTAAAATCATGTAACAAAAATTATGTTGTGTTAATCAGCATTTTACTATACCTTTCGTATTACAAAAATTAAATGAAATTTTAGAAATTGTCAAAAATTCTGTATTATTGAAAACCTTTTCACAGGTGAAAAGTTGAGCTTTGTAAATGCCCGTGTTTGACATACAGTAATTTTTAAAATAAACTTTTTAATAGAAATTAATGATACATTTAATAAATTTAAAATATGAGACATTGAGATATTAATACTGCCCTGATAGTCATCATTCTGGTAAATATTTTAATTCTTTTTTCCCTGTATCAAGCCTTGGCTTAAACTTTTAAAAATCTGAACTCTTTTTTAGGACCACCTAAATTTGTAGACGAGGGTTGCGATTAAGAATTGAGATAAAGATTTTATTACTGGTTTGCTTATATAATCCCCTAATTGATTTCATTTCAGAATCTAATAAATAGATTCTCAATTTGCTAGTGGTATTGTCTAGAAAAAGTGATTTACTTATCTTTATTGTTAGATTTCCTCTTAAATCAAGGATCTTAATGATAAAAGGTGGATGTTGGGTTTGCTTTTGTTATATACAGGAAGTATATGACAAGTGAGGTATGACAGAGCATGAAGTGAAATAGACAATATATGTTTCTTGTAGCCTTCCCACCATTATTTCATCCTTAACTAAAAACAAAGTAATCTTAAAATAAACTTTTAATAGCATAGTGTATTTGCTGGAAAAATGTATAAGATAGAAACTTTAATCTTGGACTTTCTTATGTCTTTTTTTTTTTTTATGAGCCAGATAATGAAACTAAAGAGAATTTTGTAGAGAAGATTATGATAAGACAACTTATTATTTTAAAATACATATATATAAATTCCAGCTCTTAAGATTTACTTATCTACATCATCTAAAAACTATGTCAGTTATTTATGTTATAGCTGAACAGTCCTTATATAACTTAAGTATTAACGATAAAAGTACATTTTTTTGTCAAAGGCAGATAGTGTATATTAAGAATAGTCTAAACTATTCAGATAGAGTTTAGCAAGCCAAGTATAGCTTCGTTTTTATAGTTGTTTTAAACTCTAGTTTCAAGGCTTTCAAACTTCAATTTGATGTTAAAAGGTAGATAAATTATTCCCAGAAGTAACTTGAAAATATGTGCAAACTCAGAATTGAATTTGAAGGATTTTGTAATATTCCAATTCTTTGAAAGAGATAGGCAAGTTTGGGGCTTTAATATAACCAAAAGTGTTCCTAAATACAAAGTTGTTTTATAGCCTTTTTTCCCTTAACACAGTAGAGCTATGTTTTAACTGTAAGTTTAAATGAATGATAAATCATTTTGAAAAAAGACTTTCAAATTTCTTAGTACTAGGCTATTTGATTATTAGATAGTAAGTAAAAGATGTTTGGAGTGAGATTGTAGACCCCACATTAGTAGCTTTCCTCCTGTTTCTGGTGCTTTTGCTTTATCTTTCTTGTTCCCTTTCTTTTCTCTGTATCTATTATTCTAGCTGTGTTTATGACTCTTTTTCCATATCTTTCTGTTTCTGTCAATGTTACTCAAAGCTGTAGTTTGTTGCCTCTTGTCTGGTTTTGATTTTAATTGAAGAGTACAATGTCTCCTTCTAGAAGGCAATTTTACTGAATTTAAGTTTTGCTTTACTTTTGTTGTTTCATGAGTAAATTCCAAATAACAATTTTTATTTAATTAAAATTTTCCTTATTTTTATAATTAACCTTTCTTTTACTTGAGATTTTTAAAAAATGTTCCAGTGTCCACTAATCCAGAACAATATATTTCTCCTTGCAACGTTCCAAACAAACAGAGGCTGCCAATCCACCACTCAGAATTTTTGCACATGCATACTTCTGACAAAATGTTCTCAGTGTGACCTCTAATTTCATTTAAGACAATTGTAGCTGTATATATCTAGGAAAGGCAGAAAGAGAAGCTCAAAATAGGTATCTCATATCGTGTTCTCTTGTGAATCAAGATTTCAAGGTAAATCTTTGTTTCTCTCCTTCTCTCCTTCCTTTTTTTCTTTCATCTCTCCATCTCTTTCATTACCTATCTATCTCATCTAACAAGATGCCGTATATCTGCACTCTATGTTAAAAGGATTCTTTGATGCTTCTAGTCAAGAAGCATCTCTGGGCAAGAAATTACCTTCAATCTTCTGAGTATAAACTATAGTTATTGTCAGTTTCAGGTTTCTGGGGTTCTCTAGATCCTGTCTCTTTCTCATCTTTGGTATCAAAAACATCTTAAAATCATTGCCATGGATGTGAGTTTGTCTCTGTATCTTGTCATCCTGTATTATGTTTAGTGAATTACTTTTATGTAATTCTCTGACATGGTCTATGAGTTACTATCATAAGGGTGTTGAGATTTGATAGTTACACAGGGAAGTGTGTACAATTATACAGAATGTAAACATACAGGTGAAAGACACTTTAAATAGCAAATATTTCAGTGTTTATTTTGTGCATAAACACAAACATGGAGACCACAAGGAACAGTAAGACATGGTCCTTATTTTTAGCCAGCGATGGTAGCGCGGTATATGAGAAAAATAATTGCTATATCTGAAGATAGAGGGATCACTTCAAGGTGGATGATCAGAAGATGTTTTGTTGAGGAGAAAGAATTAAAATTGTGTGTTGAAAAAATAAAAATTGAGTCAGAAAGATACTCATTTATATAAATAAGAGGAATATTATAAATAGCAAAGCAGGAAGTGTTAAAACGTACATACAGTAATTTAGAAAGTTTGTCTGGAATAGACTTTGAAAAAGTGAATGATAAGATGGAAAGCATAAGTTGATGGTTTCATGTTATCTTTTTAAGTGTAAAGAATAGTTAACAGAGTGGGATTTTTGGTAAATTATCTTATATTTTAGAAACAAGGGGAAAAGTTTGATTGCCAGCAGTACTATTTCAAGTATGAAGTTGAATAGGTTGGGAAATAACTACTTTTATCAAATCATAATGAAAATTTGTAGGTAGGAAATTTGTGAAAGAAAAATACATTTGTATAGGACTTGGTGTTTTGTGACTGATAGAGGGATTAGGGCTTGATAGTGACAGAAGATTTAATAATTTAAATTAAAATGATTAAATTTAAATTAAAGTAATTTAATATGTGGAGAGTATTGAGCCTGTATTGAGCTTGTATTAAAAATATTAATGGAGGGACGCCTGGGTGGCTTAGCAGTTGAGTGTCTGCCTTTGGCTCAGGGCGTGATCCCAGGTCCGGGGATCAAGTCCCATATCAGGCCTCTTGTAAGGAGACTGCTTCTCCCTCTTCTATGTCTCTGTTTCTCTGTGTCTCATGAATAAATAAATAAAATCTTTTTTAAAATAAAATATTAACAGAATATGAATGATGTGAAAAACTTTTTTTTTTTTTAATTCGTCTTTGTTTGTCGTAGCATTGGACGACCTGTGTGGAAATGGCTAGGCAACACTTGGAAATAGACTACTTAGAGGGTCTAGGAGTAGAAAGAGATCTTGGAGTCTTCCATGTAGAATGCTGTTTATTTACCTCATGGAGATAGAGCAGTATAGAGGGCTTAAAACTAAACTTTTAGAAGTAGTCCTATTTCTTCACTAGGGAATGAAGAAAAGATCCAAATCTCTTGAGAATATATTAGAAAGGTACATGCTAATATCATGTTGCAGGCCAAAGGAGGAGAATAGATTACAAGGAGGACTGATTAATAAAATTGCAGCCTTCAGTGAAATTAGAATAGAGGTGAACAGAATGCTATTAAATTGAAGATGAGTTATTTATTTTGATAATAAATGTTCTTTTGATGAAAATTAGAGCTGATTCTTCAAAATCACTTTTATATATTGGTTCTACCAAGCCAGTTACAGCAACTTCCTTTTTTACATAAATTTACTTATGTTGGCAGTACTTAAATAGCTTCCTTTAATTAATATGTAATGATGTTAAATATAAATTAAAGAATCTTCAATATTAAAGGAAACATTCATTTACTAATGGTCTTTTAAGATAATTTGATGACACCCAGACTATTGGAGTATAGAAAACTTCCCTTAAGATATATTTTTTGTTTACACTGTAACTACCATAATCGATTAGAAAGTAGTAAAAGCATATTTTAATCTGTATGACACTATCTTCAGTATCTAGTGCACTTTCTTAATTAAATTTATTTCTCCCCAGGTAGATAAACTTTGAAAGTTCTTTATACTTAAGGATTTTATAAGGGTAATTCTTAGCATAAATTCCATTTCCCCGCTGTTTTATTCTTGGGATATGAGTCTATATAGACTCACAGAATAGTGAGGGTGTTCAGAATTTTAAATTATGGAGAATTTTCTAGGTAGGATGCACCCGTCTAAACAGTTATTAATATATATATATATTATTTAAGATATATATATTATTTAAGATGTAATATATATATTATTTAAGATGTTATTTGGAGAGAACACGGGTTCATGCACTTAGCTGGGGTGACACGAGGGGGTAGGCAGAGAGAATTGCAAGCTGACTCCTCACTTAGCACAGTGCCCGACACAGGGCTCAGTCTCATAACTGAGACCAGGACCTGAACCAAAATCAAGTCGGATGCTTAATCAACTAAACCGCCCAGGTGCTCCAGGCTCGTTCGTTTTTTAAAAATATACCAGTGTTGGGCATCTTGGTGGCGCGGTTGGTTAAGTGTCTGCCTTTAACTCAGGTCATGATCCTGGGGTCCTGGGATCAAGCCCCACATAGGGCTCCCTGTTCATTGGGGAGACAGCTTCTCCCTTTCCCTCTGTCCCGACCCCCAAGTCATGTTCTCTCTCTCTCAAATAAAATCTTTAAAAAAGAAAAAAAAAGAGACAAAAAAACTGACCCTGGTCACAGACATAGAATAATTCCTTAACAAGATGATTCTGCTTAAGATAGCCTATGTTCTGGGCAGCCCGGGTGGCTCAGTTGTATAGCGCCGCCTTCTTCAGCCCAGGGCCTGATCCTGGAGACCTGGAATCAGGTCCTACATCGGGCTCCCTGCATGGAGCCTGCTTCTCCCTCTGCCTGCGTCTCTGACTCTCTCTCTTTTTCTCTCTCTCTCTGCCTCCATTAATAAATAAATAAAATATCTTTTTTTTTTTTTTTAAAGGATAGCCCATGTTCCTAATTTGTATTGGGTTTCTCTAGGATTACATACCTCTCATATTCACCTTGAATGTGTGTTCCTCATGATTGATGTAACTTAACTTAGACCCTGTATAATTTTAGTCTACATTCTAGTGCTTTTAGAATCTAGTGCTTTTGGAATTTCATTTCCAGATTTGTCCAATTCTTCCAAAATGTTTTCCTAAATATCAGGTATTAGAATTTTAGAAAGGGATAGGACTCTGATGATATTTGGATTATTTCCATCATTTCACAGAAGATTAGGTGATTTGCCCATTATCAGAGAAGTCTCTTAGGTCTTAGACCTCATTTGAGTTATTCATTTTTAATTATTCATCTTTCTGCTTCACAAAAATTACATTAGAAGCTGTGACAGTATATTCTGCCTTGAAAAAGGTACTAGTATTCTTCATTAAATATGACATCATCATCATTAAAGCTCTTAACTCATTAGGTTTTTTATTTTTTTAAATTCTCTGTACACCTCTAAATTATTAAGATTTTGCTACTCATTTCTTGGAAATATTTATAGAATTCTTTAGTCAATATGAGAATTTCCCTACAAAAGAATTATTATTTTAACTCATCCAATCCTTTCATCTCTTGTTTTAAAAATAAAATAACTGTATCATAATTGCTGAATAAATTTTTTTTTGCACTTATTGGTAAATAGATAGCCCGGATTTTCTCAGCTTTTCTTATTGTGATTTAATGTGTATGAGTTTTATTGTGTGGTCTGTTTTTACATATGTCCCAAATATTTCTTAAGCATGCTTAATTTTATGAGAGGTAGTTCATCTAAAATTCACTTTGAAAATTTATCATTAGTATTTCCTTTCTTTCTGATTTTTAGTTTTCTATAGCATACGTTAAATAATAGCATAAGTTAAATACAATATTAAATTTTATGTTGACTTATTCTTTTGTTAAACAGCACATTTAATTTTGTAAGGGGCTTATATAACTTTAATATGGATAGAGAAGATATTTTCATCCTTTCGAGGTTGTTGGTTTGTTTTTTGTTGTTGTTTTTTTTAAGATTTCATTTATTTAATAGAGAGAGAGAGAGAGAGAGCCAGCCGGAGGAGGAGCAGAGGGAGAGGAACAAGCAGACTCTGTGCTGAGGGCGGAGCCAAACACATAGCTCAGTCTCAGGACCCTGGGATCATGACCTGAGCTGAAACTAAGAGTGGGGATGCTTAACCCACAGGGTCACCCAGGCTCCCCTTCATCCTTTTGGTTTTTGAATATAAGCTTCATTGTTTTTTAATTATATATAAATATTCAAAAGTGCCTTCAGTAGTAAATTTTTTTCTTTGGGAATTCTCCTAAATACTTTAAACTTGATGTGGTGAAATCATTTCAGAAAGAAATACTTAACTTTCTTTTTTGGTTGGCTTAATCACAGCATAATCATAAAAACAGTTACAGTGTATTTATTTATAAAAGGAAAGTAAAATATTTTTCTACTTTGTATCAACTGGAAGACCTAGTCTGCATTTTGTAGTTAACGTTTATTATTGGAGGAGCCATTACTAAAGATAAACTTAGCATTTTAATTAATAAGGTTATGGACAACTTTTCTAATTAATTCATGAGTAGATTCTTTCAGTGCCTCCTTTAATGAATAATGGTTAAGCCAAATAATGTGCTTTTACTTTTTTCTGATGTTCTGGATATAAACTTTTATTTTGTCCATATAAAAATCACTTCGAAGTTACACAGGTGCCTTATACCAAGAAAATTGATACTATCCTGCCATATTCAAACGTCATGTGTTATATAGGAAATGCAGTGATCTTCAGTAAGATTAATATCTTTTCTTTGCTTTTTTAAAAGTTTTCTAAGTTCCACATCTCCTATTCTTTTAGAGATCTATAAATTTGGCAACATTAGTAGATAGCATAGAAATAGGGTTGATTAATCCTCATATAGTCACCCCACACAAGAAAAGGAGAAAATGCAGCACAAGGTTGCCTAAACATCAATGAAGGATATCATACTTGTGAACATCTTTCTAACATCCTTTGTCATTGCTGAGTCAGACTTCTTTCAGATCTCTTCCTCTCTTCTACTCTGTACTTAGAATTGTAAACATAGGCTTATAATAATACCATTACATTTCTGGAAGTATTTATTAGAGTAGATTTATAAGTTGTTGCTTTTTTGTTTTTCATCTTTTGTGAAATTTTGAACTGAGATAAATACATCTAACACATAACCAAGGCAATTTGAATTCTTAATCTTGAATTTTTTATGTAAAATTCTATCTAGAGGTAAACTTTTTTCAAGTGGCTACTTATTTACAACAGTTCATGTAATTTTTATTTTGCCTAGAAAACATTGAAAGAGACCTGAATCCTGACATTCCTGCAGTTTTCTCTCTCATGTTTGGCAAATACCAAGTTATACTTACCTACTAATACTTGTGTGCTAATTGGGAGAAATAGTTGTATACTTTCTCATTTTTGAACAATTTTAAGCTAGAGTTGGAATCATTTCCCTTTGTCTGCTGTCTTATCCTCCAACTTTCTTCACAACTGAGAAATGATCCTGTTTCACTTATGACTCATTTTCTTGTTTGTATGGTAAATCTTTAAGTGTATTAGTCATCAGATGATAAGTTTACTGATTTTCTTGCATATGATTAATTTTAAGGAAAGTTATTCTTATTTCTTTTCTATTATTATCACTTTACAAAATACCATTAATAAACACCAGTGCACTCTTTCCTTCTTTTCAACATGCTAAAGAAAAACTAGTTTTCTTTTTGAGTCAATCCCTTTTGTGATAATATATTAACTTTTTAGGCAGAGCCCTTTCTTTTAGAGTGATAGTTTCTCTTTTGACCAAAATGAAAACTTTCCTTAAGAAATCAACTATTCTTCTTCTAAATTTTAATTTCACTTCCATATTTGGTGAACTACACATCCATTCCTGTGCCATTTTTTAACACTAACGAAAGAAAATTACCACTTCTCTCTTTTCAAAGCATTTCCTGGAATATTGGGATATTGCTAGTAAAACTCAATTGTTCTAGATCAGTGGATACCGGAACAGAGAGGAGGTATTTCTTACCTGATAATGTGTGTGTGTTCCGATTCTGCTAATCCAGAAATCCAATCGCATTTGTTGAAAATCATCCTTAGTTGTTATTTGTTAGGGAGTCAACTCCCTATTTTAGTTGTTTTCTGAAATTCAGTCCCTAGATGTGCTTTAGATAGGCTAGAATTTTTACCTCTTTCAGAACACTGCTAAAGAAGTTTTCAACTGGAACATAGTCTGAAGAAGCACTGAGAGCAAAAAAAATTCAGAGTGGTGATTGGCCACCTCTGTTTGATTGACAGGTTGCAGGGAGAAACCCATTCGTTCTGGATTAATGGAACTGGAAAACAGAAAACAATTATCAGGTAAAAAAAACCTTTTCTTTAACCTTTGAAATTCACCATTTAAAAGATGAGTCAGACCATCAAGGGAATTTATTACCAAAAAGAAAAAAAATTTAGTGTCTTGTGAGCAATGATCTCTGGCTACTTCTTCCAAGAGTTAACAAAAAAATCGCTACACATTGTCAGCCTTTGCTGAAAGGGCTTGATTAAATGCAGATAAGATGGAATGTAAGGTGCAATTACATTGTAAATGTGGCTTAAAGACATGAAGCAGAATTCTATGGGTGGGGGAAATTGATGTTCTATTTTCTGAATTTTGTCTGGTCTGTGTGTGCATAAAAAGAATACTTTGTTTTTCAAGGCTGTTAATCTGGCACTTTTCATGAATATTCACAAAAATTTTGTTACTATACTGTGTTATACATAATCTTCACTTCATTGGGATGTATACTTCTACATCTCTTTTACCATAAAATTTTAATAACAGTAGTGACCAGTTCTTTATATTTTAATGGCAACTTTCTCATTGTTGGTTAAATATATTTCAGATTGAAGGCCAAGGACATGGTGCAGTATTTGACTGCAAATGCTCTCCTGATGGTCAGCATTTTGCATGCACAGACTCTCATGGACATCTTCTAATTTTTGGCTTTGGCTCCAGTAGTAAATATGACAAGGTAGAGTATCATGATTCTGTATGGGTTTTTTTGTTTGGGGGTTTTTGGGTTATTTTGTTTTAAATCCATGGATGGTTAGGGGTTGTATTTCTTCAGGGGTGGATAAGCATCATTTATGCTTTCAACCTCAAAATTAAAGAATCAATCATATTTTAAGTATTCTAGGGACTTAAGTTTTAGAGAGAGGGTATATACAGCAGTTGTGAAATTCCTGTTCTCCGTAATAGACATTAGATGATAATTAGATCTTATTTAATCTTTACTTAGCCTGCTAGAGCAATGTACATTGTAATTCTAAAGCCAAGGATGGGAGAGATAGTCCATAGACTCTGAAATTATGTAAAATGTTTTATTTTATGGATAAAATGTATTTATCTGGGTATAAATCTGTGACTTTCATGTGGTTCTCAAAAATGTATGGCCTACTGATGGTAGCTAATATTTTTAAATACTAAAGAGTCTTATAGTGATTAAAAGACTTAAAAATTGAACAATTCATAGTTTAAGAAATTCCAAATAAACCTATAAAATTATGAAGCTACAGATGTGTCAGGTATGAGTTCACATTAATCATTTTGTGTCATTTCAAAAAATGTAGAAAATGCTCAACTGTTAGAAAATCACACCATGTTGATTTTTATGTTAATATTATATAAGTCACATTTATTGAATACTTAGGGGTTTTCTTAAATTGTATAAGGGATTTCACTAGAGTTTAATTCAAAGAATAAGTTAATTGAATGATTTCCCTTTGCAAAATGCTAAAACAGACAATTAGTATGTTTAATAGTTTAAAAAATAAGATAATGGTAGCTCTGTGAAAGTACTAGTAGTACTGCTGAATGATTTATACCTAGATTTGATTTTACCATTTAATTTGAAATTACACAACTTTAATTATCATGTTAGTGTTTTATGTATGCAATCTTTTGTTACAGAGAAAATTCAAAGCAACTGCTTTTCTGATCATGAAATTTAATGTAGGAGGGACGCCTGGGTGGCTCAGCAGTTAAGCATCTGCCTTTGGCTCAGGGCATGATCTCGGAGTCCCGGATTGAGTCCCACATCAGGCTCCCTGTGTGGAGCCTGCTTCTCCCTCTGCCTGTGTCTCTGCCTCCCTCTCTCTCTGTGTCTCTCATGGATAAATAAATAAAATCTTTTAAAAAAAATTAATGTTGGAATATAGTAAAGACTTATCATAAACTCAAAGAATATTCTTTTATGTTGTTGCTTAATACCATGATTTACATTAAGACATTGCCTTCCATTAGAAATTTAAAGTGATAAAGTTTTATTTTTCCAATCTTCTGTGGACCTTTCTTTTTTCAGATAGCAGATCAGATGTTCTTTCACAGTGATTATCGGCCCCTTATTCGTGATGCCAACAATTTTGTATTAGATGAACAGACTCAGCAAGCACCTCATCTCATGCCTCCCCCTTTTTTGGTTGATGTTGATGGTAATCCTCATCCATCAAGATATCAGAGATTAGTTCCTGGTCGTGAAAATTGCAGGGAAGAGCAACTCATCCCTCAAATGGGAGTGACTTCCTCAGGTAAGTGCTCTTTTTCATAGATAATCAAATTTTCCATTTCTAATGATGTCTTATAAAATTGCTAATTGGTAAAGCTTTGTTATTGTTTTGAACAAATGAGAAGTAAATGATTTGTAAATCTTAAAAAATGTTTCTAATGTCCTTTGAATAATGCTGAAGTATGTACTACAGGATAATTAAGGAACATTGGAGAGTTAAAGCAATAATCTTGGTCATTTATTTGTTTATTCATCTTTTCTGTGACACCTAAACTGGTATTCAGTAGTGAACTAATCAGATACCTTCCTTGTTTTCACGGAGTAAGATTAATAAACATAGTTATAAACAAATAGTTAAAACTTGTGATAAATGTTATTAAAGGGGATAATTTATGATGTGAAGAGAGAATAAGGCAAGATAGCCTATTCATATTGAAGATTGTTTTAAGAAGTGATCAACTTGTAAAATTTTAAGATAGGGATGAAAGTGTTGAGAGCTTTTTTAGTGAAATAATGGAGGGCAAAAGTCAAATTAGTTGAAGAATTGAAAGGGAGTTGAAAGACTAGAAAAATTTATGAGAGGGGCCTGGGTGGCTCAGTCCATTAAGCATCCCAACTCTTGGTATCAGATCAGGTCACCCAACTCTTGGTATCAGGTCAGGTCATGATCTACAGTCATGGGATTGAGCCCTGAGTCAGACTCCACCCTCATTGTGGAGTCTGCTTCAGATTCTTTTTCCCTCTCTGCCCAAACCACTCGTGCTCTCATTTTTTCTGTCAAATAAATTTTTTTTAAAGAGAAAAATTTATGAAAATATTTTAAGTTCTGAACTCCAGCATAATGGACAGAACTTCTAAGTAGATGGAAAGGATACATATGGGATGTAATATATAATGAATAACTTTTAAATAATGAATTTATATTCTGTAATTTGTGCAGAAAAACCATTTCACTGCATTACAGAGAGCCCATCTCTTATTTTCCTTTAAGGATTGGGCATGAAATTGCAATGAAGATGAACATATTGGATAGGAGGGGCCGCTCCTGACAGTGGCCATGCCCATTCAGGATGGAGGGTTAGGAGAAGCATTGGAAGAATAGTCGCTGCTGCAACTTGTGGAGAGTAGTACAATCTAATAGACCTGAATGTCTGGAGTATGTGAAATTAAAATGTCTCATACTACATGGACATAGCATGAACTCAAAGACTCTAAGAACAACTGATAGTATTCAAGAACTCTAGGCAGGTATTCAGATTAGAGAAATCTCAATTATTTAGAGAAGTCTTGATTATAGGACTAAAATTAAGATAAATGTCTTTAGTCTCTGAGGGGAACTGGGAAGTATCAGATCTTGCCCAGGTCTTGAAATAGGTACCTACGTTGAGATTTCGGGCACAAGGAAATGAGGAAAGGACTCATTAAAAATATCAATGCTACTTAATTTTCATGGTTATTACATTTTTCCTCCATTTAACTTTTTGTATAGGACTTTCAGAAATAATACCTCGTAAAGGGAACCTTATGATATCCTTATTCTAAAAGTTGAGAAAATGAAAATTTAATATAAGTCTGTTCTAGTTAAAGTGCACAGAACCACAGGGACTCAAATGCAGCTCTGACTCTTAGTCCATTGTTCTTTCTTCCATATCTGATCTTGAAAAGGAATTAGACACCATTTATTAGTACAGGACCATAAGAGAACCTGTAGCAATGATAATGGCTTCAAGGTAAAGTCATACAGTTTTTAAGTATTCTAGGTCACAGAATTCAAGGTAAACATCAATTTCTTTCATTATTTTTGATTTAACCAAGCAAAATATAAGACAGAAGAAAGATACTTTTTAAAAAATCTTCAGCATCATTTGTAACTATTTTTCTATTTGTAAATCTAGATCTGTGGTAAAATTTATTTTGTAAATTTTAGAATTAAGTAAGAATAGATGATGCGTATTGTAATGCTTGAACTCAGTTTTAATATATTTACACTGTTATATTTATATTTGAATGCTTCATCAGTTGTAACTTGAGCAATATCAGATTAGTCACTGATGTATAAACATGAGCTGTTTCCTCAGCATCCTAACAGGAAGGAAGCAGTCACAGGCATCTTAACTTTTACCTCTACTTTTACCACTCTCTAGCTTTGTGACCTTGGACAAGTTATTTTTATCTTATTGAATTTTAGTCTTCTCTTATAAAATGAAATAACATTATGTGCTTAGTACCTGTAATTTTCCCTTAGATCTTCCTTACTAATTCTTCGTTTCAGAATCTCCTTTGTATCTTTTCTTAGCCCACTCTAAATGTCTGATATCATCACATCATTTCTTATATACCCACACACCTGATATTAACTGCTCCCTTCTATCATGGCAGTACTTTCATATATTTTATAACACTTACATGGTTTTTTTATTCATTCAGCAGGATTGAAAATTTTTATATGCCTAGCATTATGCTAGACTTAGAATACTAAATAAGGTAATCATGCTTTTGTGGAACTAACTAGTGGGCTTCCTTTTTATATTGGCCTAAGTACTAATATGTATATATTGTTTGAGAAAATGAAGGAAGATAGCACTAATTCAGGGGTAGTCTGGAAAGATTTCACAGAGGAAATATAGGGATGCCATTTTAGTTGATGCTTGACGGATAAGTTGGTGTTTATCATGTTTATACTTGAATTGTGAGTATTGTGGTTAAAAGCTCCAAAGCATGAAAGTTTTCATCCAGTTAGGAGAGCAGAAGAGTCAGGTAGTCCCATATGACTGATACAGATGAAAGTTAATGCTGGAAAATTAGGGTGAGTTAAAACACACCAAGTTCCTCCCTACCTCAGAGTCTTTGTTCCAACTCTTGCATTCTATCTGAAGTGTCTTTTTTCTTGCTCTTCACTAATTCTTCTTTTTCTTCAAGTCTTAACTCAAATTCTATCTTCTCAAAGACAGCTTCTTTGACTTTTTCTGTCTCACTGTAAGTGTTCCTATCTCTATTCCCCATTTTCTCCATCATCATCTTTCTTTTAAAAAACTATTTTATTTATTTATTTGAAAGAGATTGAGCGAGAGAGAGAGAGAGAGAGAGAATGTGTGTGAGCTCCAGCATGAGTGGGGGAGGAGCAGAGGGGGAGAAGCAGACTCCCCGCTGAGCAGGGCACCCAACATGGGGCTCGGTCCTAGGACCCTGAGATCATGATGCAAGCTGAAGGCAGATGCTTAACTGACTGAGCCACCCAGGCAACCCTCTGTCATCATCTTTTAACATTTTTCAGTTTGCATTTATATAAGGCTTTATTGTTTAATTCTCCCATTAGAATGTTAGCTGCGTGAAGTCAAGGACCTTAATGTCCTGTTCACCACTGCAACTTTACTTCATAGTTCCTAACATGTAATAGACAATCAAGAATTTGCTTAATGAGCGAAATAGTAAAGGTTTGGTTTCATTTTGTTTTTTGAGAAAAGTTGGTAATCAGATTTGCCTTTTTTTCAAAGAAACTGATCTAAGATGAAATTCCACTTTTGTCATTTATTAGATACATGACTTTGAGTAGTTATTTTGGTTTTCTTATTGTAAGTGGAATTAATACTACATATCTAACTGCATTATTGTGAGGATAATATGAGTGCCTGAACCATAAGTACTTGGTAAATCTTAATCCTTGTCATTGTTGTTTGTAATAAGGTTTGAACATATTCCTGGTTGTGTGTGTATGTATGTATATTTTACTGCTATCATTTCAAAGTTTATCATTTTAGATCTTTTTAGGTCTTTTACTTAAGTAAAATTTATATTAAGTTTGAACTCAAAGTGAGCTTAATTAGTAAAATGGTTTGACTAGTGGGCTAAAATATTCTTAGCATTTCGTGTGGTATTATATAGGACTGAACCAAGTTTTAAGTCAGCAAGCAAACCAGGATATTAGCCCATTGGATAGCATGATTCAAAGACTACAACAGGAGCAAGACCTGAGACGTTCTAGTGAAGCAGGTATCAGTAATACCAGCCGTTTAAGTAGAGGTAAGCATTGATTGCCTCAAGTGAAATATTTTTAAAATTGTAATAGTTTAATCCCCCAGTAGTAAAGAAGTGATTAAACAAAGTATGGCACATCCATAAAATGAAATATTAGGCTGCCAGAATGACATCTTTTAAAAAATACGTAATGCCTAAGAAAATGTTCGTAATATAAGGTTTCGAACTGTAGACAATGAATCTTTAAATATGTATATTCTTTCAGATTCCTAAAGTAAACATGTAGAATCTAGAAAAACTTTGAAAATAAATTTATTCAATAATGTATGGAATATACACCACATTCTCCTGTATCTCACTGCTCTTATTGTCACATATTATTTTCAGAGAAAAGTTAAAGCAAATTCTTGGGTTTCTTGGGTTTGTCTGTTTTTGCTTCTTATATCGTTTTCCTAAAATACAAACCGTTTTATAAGAAATGATTTTTTTAAGAATTATTTTACATGAAAAAAATGTTACTCATTAGTTTAGCTAATTAACTGAATAGCCATGTTTTTTCATTAAATTTTTGCCTGTGGTTTGGTTCCTAATTTGGTAACTTAATTAATTTGCCATAATGCGACATTTCATGTGAAAGATAATGTAGATTTTATTTTCTTTTATAAACTAATGTTTTTAAATAGAACTTACTATATTTTTCATTTAGGCTCTGTAAGTTCTACCTCAGAGGTTCATTCACCACCAAACGTAGGACTAAGACGTAGTGGGCAAATTGAAGGTGTACGGCAAATGCACAGCAACGCACCAAGAAGTGAAATAGCCACAGAGCGAGATCTGGTAGCTTGGAGTCGAAGGGTGGTGGTACCTGAGCTGTCAACTGGTATAGCCAGGTAAGGGGAGTTGTGAAATTTTATGTACCACTGTTGTTTATGTTCATTATTTTGAATTATAGCCTTCAAAGTACCGTTTTAGGTTTGTAATTTATTTTAAATTTTTCTGAAGAGCTAGTATTTTAAACTAGTCATGGCGGGAAGAAAATTAAATTTCAGTTAAGTCCTGTTCTAGAATGTTTCATGTAAAAGATATGTATGGGAGGGGATGTATTAAGGTGAGTAGCATATTTAAAACTTAGTTTATCTTGTTTAACTGTGTCTTAAAACACATTTCATGAGTTTTTTAAATAATTTTTTATAGATCTTACCATGTCATATTCAGATACATCATAGTGAAAATATGTGATATTATTTATTGGTAACACATTATATAAACATTTTCTATATACTGAAATAATTCTTTAATTATATTTGAATGTACACATTTATAAATTAAATATTGATTTGATATAATTCTATTCTCAAGGTCCATGTTGTGAAGGAACTTTTATATTCATAACTTAGTAATGCAGTATTCATGAATGTGGCCCATGTGAACCCAACTAATAACTATGGTTGACCCTTGAACAACATGGGAATAGGGATGCTGACCCTCTGCACAATTAAAAATTTGCATATAACTTTTGCCTACCCAAAAACTCACTCAACTGCTAGTAGTCTCATATTGACTGGAAGCCTGATAACAAACAGCAAACACATATTTTGTATTTTATATGTATTTATATGTATTCTTCCAATAAAGTAAGTTTGAGAAAAAAATGTTACTAAGAAAATCAGAAGGAGGAGAAAATACATTTATGCTACTCTAGTGTAAAAAATCCGCATGTAAGTGGACCCACATAGTTTTAAACTGTTCAAGGGTCAACTGTACAGAATATAATACTATACTATAATAAAGACATGAAGATCAAAATGTAAATTTGATTTTAGGATTTTCTGGTTCTTAAGCTCAAAAGATAGTAATTATATAATTTTAAAAACTTTTAACCTGAATGTTTATATAGGTTATGCTATTTGATTGGACAGTACTTAAGATTTGTGTTAAGATTTAAGAACTATACAAATAAAGTATAATTTTGAACAATAACTTTAGCTGATAACAAGTATACCCAGATGTCCTTAATAAAAAATTAACTGGGGATCCCTGGGTGGCTCAGCAGTTTAGCACCTGCCTTCAGCCCAGTGCGTGATCCTGGCTTCCGGGATTGAGTCCCACATCAGGCTCCCTGCATGGAGCCTGCTTCTCTCTCTGCCTGTGTCTCTGCCTCTCCCTCTCTGTGTCTCTCATGAATAAATAAATAAAATCTTAAAAATAAAATAAAATAAAAAAATTAACTCCCATAATATATTTTTAGTTGGATTTTTGTCCACATTTTAATTCTAATGTTATGGTTTGAAGAGGGTGTGGTAAATAACACCCATCTTAACAATGGTTCCAAAGTAACTGAAAATACAAAAGAATGAGATATGAAATCAGAATGGCACTTTATGTTATTGATACAACTGTGAAGGATGTGGCTTTTATCTGCATGAAAGTGTGTTCCTAGTCCTGAATCCCAAACACAGGTAGCCACTGGGTCACAGTATTTCTCCTCACGTGAGGCAGTGGGGCTTGGGTCTTAAAAATGCAGAACAGAATGTAAACATTGCAAATGAGGGCATAGGACTAGGCCACCATACTAAACTAGTTTTTCCTTCCAGAGCACACTAATTAGTTCACTTCTTCCCCCTGGAGAGAATGAGTAAAGAGTTTAAGAGAGGCCAGGAGTGGGTTGCTAGTTGATGGTGAAGGTCCCGCCCCCCCCCCCCCCCCAATATGTGGAAGGAAACAGGAGAAGGGGGGAGGGGAGATGTTTTTCTCTCCATATGTTCTTTACTTTTTATCCCTTTTTCATTGAGCTTGACCATTGAGCCAGTGGTCAAGTAGGGGTATGACCATAACTTCAAAGGATATTTGACCTTCCTGAAGCTTTGCCCCAAATACTTGGTACTCTTACTTTGAGAATCTTCCTGGGGGGATGCCTGGGTGGCACAGTGGTTGAGCCTCTGCCTTCGACTCACGGCATGATCCCAGTCCGGGGATTGAGTCCCGTGTTGGGCTCCCTGCAAGGAGCCTTCTTCTCCCTCTGCCTGTGTGTCTCTGCCTCTCTCTCTCTCTCTCTGTGTCTCTCATGAATAAATGAATAAAATCTTTAAAAAAAAAAAAAGAATCTTCCTGGGTTATGTCCCCCTCATTGACCTTTTACAGTTTGCCCCTTGAAGGCTCCTAAGTGGGTCAGACCTATCATTACATTAATTAAAATTAAGTCCATTCACATCAGTTAGATTCCAATGAAAGAATATTATCTATAATATATAAAGAACTCTTAGAACTCAACAGTAGATAAAACAATCCAGTCAGAAAATGGGCAAAAGACTTGAACAGACATGTCTTCAAAGAAGATATGCAGATGGGAAATAAGTACATGAAAAGATACTTAACATCATTACTGTTATTGAAATACAAATTAAAATCAGAAGGAAATAATCTCTATATATCTATAAGAATGGCCAAAATACAGTAACATCACCCATTGCTTAGGGGGGTGTGGAGAAATTATATCACTCATGCATGGTGGAAATAAAATATTGTGGCCACTCTAGAAAACAGTTTTTTCACTTTATTAAAAACCTAAATGTGTGACTACTATAATATCCAGTGATTGCACTCAGGCATTTATCCCAAAGAAATAACTTATGTTCACAGAAAAATCTGTACATAAGTGTATAGCAGCTTTATTTGTAATAGCCAATACCTAGAAACAACCAAGATGTCCTTTATGAGTGCATGGTTAAACAGATTAGCTATATCCACACTGTGGAGTGCTACTCTGCAATAAAAGGGAATAACCTATTGATACAACAGGTTGAATGAATCTCGAGGAAATTATGCTGAATGAGAAAAAAGGTTTACATACTTTATGGACTGTTCTTAAAATACCTATAGAGGTAGAGAACAGATTAGTGATTGCTAAACCTTGGGGAGAGGAGAAGTTGAGGGGGAAGAAAGAAAGGTGAGAATATCATTATGAAAAGTACACACAGGGATCCCTGGGTGGCGCAGCGGTTTGGCGCCTGCCTTTGGCCCAGGGCGCGATCCTGGAGACCCGGGATCGAGTCCCACGTTGGGCTCCCGGTGCATGGAGCCTGCTTCTCCCTCTGCCTGTGTCTCTGCCTCTCTCCATCTCTCTGTGACTATCATAAATAAATAAAAATTAAAAAAAAAAAAAGTACACACAAGGGATTTTTGTGGTGATGGAAATATTCTATATCTTAACTGGGGTAATGGATACACAAACGTGCACATTGATGAGTGTGAATAGAACTAAATACACAAACAAATGAGTAGAAGTAAAACTAGGGAATCTGAATAGTATTGGTGGGTTGTATCAATGTTAACATCTGGGTTGTGATATTTTATTACAGTTTTGCAATGCTACTATTGGGGAAAACTGAGTAAAGGGCAAGGAATTTCTGTTATTTCTTAAAACTGTTTTGAGTCTATAGTTATTCCAATAAAAAGTTTAATTAAAAAAGAATAAGAAATTAAGATGAAACAAAAAATTAAATCAAGGCCTTTTTTTTTTTTTTACGGATTTAAATGACTCGTTTTATTTTCCATTCAGAATTATTACCAGCTGTGTTAAAGATTCTGCAATTAAGTGAAATGACATTAATGTACTCTAGTAATAAAATATCGACATTGTAGAGTTCTTCCAAGTTTGAATATTAACTCCCTTCCAACTGAAATCTTCAGGGAAAAATTAAAAGTTCAAAGATTAAATACCCCTGCAGGTCAAAAACTTTAAAGTTATAAGAAATTAAAGTAAAAAAAATTCTCTTGCCCTTGTAAGTTCAGGTTCCATGAAAGTAAAGTTCACAATTAATGTTCCTCAATTTTTTCTGTTGCTCACTTTCAGCTCAGTGCCTGGAATGAGTTGAAGTTTTTTCAGTAGCTGAGGCCAGATCTGCTTTTCATTGGAAAGAATAGAGTTCTTTCAGGGCGTTAGGGAGTTTGTTAGTTCAACCTCAAGGTGTTCTTGTGCCTCTTTTTTTAAGATTCCAGCTATCAGTATGGCATGAGAGATTGGCCCTATACTGACATAATTTTAAAAAAATAAATCCAATTTCTAACCTTTGGAGCAGTTATCTTAGGAATAACTATGTTCCCAGAACTGAATACTTTATTTGCCAGAGACCATAAACAGAAGCAGTAGTATCAAGTTCAGGTAGACAGACAGTCTTTCTGGTATTCCAGTCATTTAATGCCACATGTTGAGCTCATGATCTACTCATTTGAACTCCGAAATCTTTATCACATGCTCTGTGTGAAAAGAAAACATCACGAGTAGCATTCCCTTTCTGATACTGAATGTGCCTTTCAGAGTGAAATCAGTTGTAAAAATTCTAGATTAACGTTTGGCTTTTAATTCTCTTTCAGTAGGCAAGAAGAATGGAGAACTGCAAAGGGAGAAGAAGAAATAAAAACTTACAGATCAGAAGAGAAAAGAAAACACCTCACTGTTCCAAAAGAAAATAAAATACCCACTGTGGCAAAGGTAAATAGTAATTACTTCTATGCTTCATAAGTATAGTGATTGCTTTAAGGCTCCTTTGTAATTAAAAATGTTAACATTGTAAAAAGAATAATGGAATAAAGTTAATATAGTCAATTCTTGATTATCTCTTTAGATTATCTGTTACCACTTTAAATTTTTTTATTTTACTGCCTTCTAGTATACCTTTTCCCCAAATGCCGATTGTTATGTGCCTATTAAATGTAATAAGTTAGATCATAAGCCAAAGCAAGTTTTTTTTTTTTTAGCTCTGCCATTGGTTGCACGTATTCGAAAAACAGTTTTTTGGTTTTGTTTTTTGGTTTTCTATTTTATACCTGTTACCATAGGTAAGTCAGCTCTGTATCTATAAATAATCTCATTTCCTCTACGAAAAAAAGCAAGCTGTTCCTATTTGCCTTGTTGGCTTCTCTGTTATCCTACTGTGGAAAAACTTTTGAATCCAGTGGATTTCAGTTGGTATATGTCCTAATCTGGGAAAGAGGAGTGTTTATTTCCTTGACTGTCAAGGAATCATTATTATTCATTCTTCCATGCCTTTTCTTTTTTTTAAACCACCTTAGTTTGAAAGCTTCAGAATCAAGCTAGACTTACAGAACACCTTTTCATTATAAGTCCCCATCTAAGCAATGATCTAAACAAAAAGTAACTGGTTTCTTGACTCTGCTTTGTTCTCTTTTTTTTATATGGGTTCCATAACCTGAATATTAGTGTCCTTTTCTAGAACTTTTTTTTTATTTCGTGACTCTTGTTTTTAAAGGACTCGAGTATTATTTTATATTTTCCCTTATTAACGGTATCCTACCTTGGGATCAGTAGGACCCCACAAAAGTTCCTATTAGTATAATTTGAGGTAATCTTTCATTTTCTGGGGTTTTCTTTGTTGTAGTTGGTTGGTGGTGGTTGTTTTTTTATGGTGGCTAAGAAGCATAACCTTTTCTGGATCCTTTGCTTAGAATCCAAGGATATGGGGATATAAACTCTTGTAATGATGGTGAGAGTTTGTATTGCTTCCACTGTTTTTTGGATGGAGTATGGTGATATCTATTAAAATTAAAAGAATATGCTTGCTTTTAATCCTATATTGGTACTTTTCTCCAGAGTATTTTTTTATAGAAAAGTACTGATGTGAATGTGTGTACATATATGTGTCTGTATACTAGATATTTATAGTTTGCAACAATTAGAATAATTTTAGAGTCCATTGGTAGAAGAGGGGTAGGCTGTCATATCTATATACTCATGGAATATTATACAACTATTTAACAAAATGAGATAGAACTCCACTGCCTTAGAGAAATGTTCATGATGTATTTTTAAGTGAAAAAAACAAGTAGAACAGTAATGTTTATGACTTCATTTTTTGTTTTTCAAATTTTATGAAGATAAAGGTTTGAAAACAAACATGAAGGTGTACAAATTATGAAATCGGCATTTTTTTCATCTCCGTTGCAGTGTTTTTTTTTCTTCTAATAATAACAGATACTATGCAGGTGGGAAGTATAAAGTAATACAAAAACTGTTTAGGAAACTTAAAATAATAGTAGTAATATGATTATTAGCAGTAGGTTTGGTCCCAAAATTACAGTGACTTAAAAAAATGTATGTAATGGATATAATACTGATCTCTGATGTAAAAGCTCTGATGTAAAGTTGGTCCAGGCCTAGTATGATGACCTTGGTGTTGAGAACTGAAGCTCTTTCATTTTTCTGATTCTCTTATGTGTGAATTGGAACTCATGCTTCAAGATGTCAGCTTTCTCATTGAAGGCTGAAGGATGGAGGATCAAATAAATAAGGAAAGTGCAAAGGGTACATACACTCTCTTGATGAACGTTCTGTGAAGTTGCTCTGAAACATTTTGCCAGATATGCCATTGGCCAGATTTTTAGTCACATGAAATCCTTACAAAGAACATTTTTCTTGTGCAGAAAGAGGAGAACAGATGTTGGTGACAACTAGCTTTCCCTTCCACTGTATAGTTTATGAAGGCATCAAAAACATCAATGTTTTTTGACTTGGAATTTATCCTAAAGAAATGTAAAATTGAGGGGAAATCTTTACAAAATGGGACAGATAGCAATTTTTAATTAAATGAATTTGAATTTTAGGTAAATATATTTATTTTAAATGAAAGAAGCAGAGTATATTACATTCTTCTCATATTACTCAAAATTTATGATTATAGTTGAACAGTATTTCCTCTTACACTGTTACGTATTTCCCAAAATTAGAAAACCTTCCAGTAATCCTTTTAGAGAAAATCTAGGTGGAGTGAATTTTATGTCCTTGTATGTGAAAATGTCTTTTATTTCACTTGGCTATTACTAGTAGCTGTTTTAGACAGGAGTAAGGCTGAAGGGGGAAAGCAGGGTTCTAGTACAAGACTGATTTCAGAAAAGGAACTGTAGAGTAGAGGTGGATGGAGGAACAGGGAATGGTTGAACTCAGCTTGCAGTATTATATAGGTCCTAAAGTGCACATCCAGAATCTTTTTTAGAAATACAAAGCAAGACCTAGATTTTTGCTTTTTTTGCCCTACTCCTCAGTGCAATATTAGCACCTTAACACACTTGTGAAGACAGACCATGATGGGAGGAACAAAACCACATTGTAGATGGACTTACATGACTAACACAGGGAAACTAATGGTATGCATAGTACATATATTTGAAATAGCATATTTTTAGAGCTAGGAGGGGATATTGGAACATGTAAGAAAAAGCAGTTCTGGAGATACTAGATATTAGATGGATTGGGATAAAACATTGTTATTGAAAGAGAACTCATTGGATGACTTGACTAGAAGAATGAAAGACACTGAAAAATGAATTAGTAAGCTGGAATGCCAAGTGGAAGAACTCTCCCAGAGTTCTTTCTTCCCAAGGGAAGAAATGGTGGATCCCTGGGTGGCTCAGCGGTTTAGCGCCTGCCTTTGGCCCAGGGCATGGTCCTGGGGTCCTGGGATTGAGTCCCACATTGGGATCCCTGCATGGAGCCTGCTTCTCCCTCTCCCTATGTCTCTGCCTCTCTCTCTCTCTCTCTCTCTCTCTCTCTCTCTCTCTCTCTGACTCATGAATCTTAAAATCTTTAAAAAAAAAAAAAAGAAGAAATGATGGAAAGGATAAGAGAAGTGTAAAAAGCAAACATAAATTTATATGTTATGTATGAGAATATATGTAGAGAGAGCACACAGATTAGAAGTAGTAGTATATGCAGTATTTAATGAATATTTGAAGAAGAGAAAATACAGAGGAAGGAAAGAGTTGAAAAAATAATCAGAATTTTCCCAAAATCAACCTCTGGCTGTTATGCCAAAGAGGATATATAAGAAAAGGCATGGTGTGTCAAATAGGATAAATAAGGAAAAAATAATCTAGAATTTAAAAATTTTAAAACCTCAACTAAGCACATTATAGTAATAAACATTTGAAAAAATTTAAAACAACATTCTAAAAGTTTCTGGACAGAAAAAGAGAGTCACTGCAAATGAGCATAAACTTGACTAACTTTATACTTATTTGCTGTTAACAAAATGAATTCCGTTGAGCACCCCACAACCAAAAGGAGAAATACGAGGAAATCTTTAAGGATCAGCACCTATATTAAGAAAATTGACTATATCTCCACACAGTAGCATTTGTGTCTATTTCTGGTTTGAATGGTACGTGCTAGAAGCAAATGCTAATGTGCATTGGTTCAAGGGATGGAGAGTTACCTGTTAAGATGACAGTGCCAATGGAACCGTGCTGCTTGAGTTGTGAACAGTTTTGACATCTTGCCACCAACTCCTCCAACTGACAGATGTTTGTGCCTGCCCCTTCATGATGTTCACAAAATTGGGTGATATTGATATTGATGGTGTTCCTGTGGGCCAAGTGGAGGCTGGTATGTTCAAACCTGCCGTGGTGGTCACCTTTGCTCCAGTCACCATTAAAATTGTAGTAAAGTTGGTTGAAATGCGTGCACTATGAAGCTTTGAGTGAAGCTCTTCCTGGGACTAATGTGGACTTTTGTGTCAAGAACTGTTTATAAAAGATGCTTGCCATGGCATTATGGCTGTGACAGCAAAAATAACCCACCAGTGGAAGCAGTTGGCTTTGCAGCTCAGGTTATTATCTTGAGTCATCCAGGCCAAATCAGTGCTGGGTATACACCTGTGCTGAATTGTCACACAGCTTCACATTGCTTACAAGTATGCTGAGCCAGAAGAGAAGATTGATTGCTGTTTTGGGAGTAAGCTGAAAGTCCTGAATTCTTGAAATTTGTTGATGCTGCCATAGTTGATATAGTTCCTGGCAGGCACATGTGTTTTGAGAGCTTCTATGACTGTCCTCCTCAGGGTCATTTGGCTCTTCGTGACATAAGACAGTTACTATGGGTATAAACAGAGCAGTGGACAGGAAGGCTACAGGACCTGGCAAGGTCACCAAGTCTGCTCAGAAAGCTAAATGAATATTATCTATACCTCCACCCTGTTTTAATCAGTGGTAGAAGTGCCATTTAAATTTAATATTAAGAAAATGTTTAATGTTAATGATGCATTTTAAAACCTTAAAGGAAAGAATCTTTTGTGTACCATTTGGTTTGTGTGAGTGTGCAGCGATTTTAAAGTAAATAGTTCTTAAATCAGTACTTTTTAGTGGCCTGGGTGGCATAATCAGTTCAGTGTCTTACTCTTGCTTTTGGCTCATCGTGATCTCAGGGTTGTGAGATCTTTTTTTTTTTTTTTTTTTTTTTTAATATAGCAACTTGGGGTTCTTTTTTTTTTTTTTTTTAATTTATTTATGAGAGAGACACACACAGAGAGAGAGAGGCAGAGACACAGACACAGGGAGAAGCAGGCTCCATGCAGGGAGCTCGATGTGGGACTTGATCCTGGGACTCCAGGATCACACCCGGGGCCAAAGTCAGGCGCTAAACCGCTGAGCCACCCAGGGATCCCCTGGGGTTGTGAGATCTGACCCTGAGTTCGGCTCTTTGCTGAGTGTAGTCTGCTTGAGATTCTCTCTTCCTCTCCTCCTCCCACTCGTGCTCTCTCTCTAAAATAAATAAGTCTTTAAAACAATAAGTAAATCAGTCAGTCAATCAGTACTTTTTAATGGAAACAACTTGGCCAGAAATCTGTCACAGAATTTTGAGACCCATTGAAACAAAGTTTAATGAGAAGAAAAAAAAGTGAGGATATATTTAAAGGTACAAAGTTATTTTCTGTCACTTTAAAGACTTTCTTGGGATCCCTGGGTGGCGCAGAGGTTTGGCGCCTGCCTTTGGCCCAGGGCGCGATCCTGGAGACCTGGGATCGAATCCCACATCGGGCTCCCGGTGCATGGAGCCTGTTTCTCCCTCTGCCTATGTCTCTGCCTCTTTCTCTCTCTGTGTGACTATCTTAAATAAATGAAAAATTAAAAAAAATATATAAAAAAATAAAGATTTTCTTATTGAATGATGTGTATTTATGATATATTGTATATATTACTCTGATGAGTCTTTTTTGGAAGTAGGTTTTTTTTTTTAATATATACACACATAGTTTTTTTTTTTTTCAGGTGTGAATTCTTGAGTTCATTGAGTTTTTTCATCTCTGTCACCATGTTTGACTTTATTAATTTTTTTGGTGATTGTTAGTTATGTTCTCATCTACTACATTCATTCTGCAGCAGAAGAGAGAGAGCCATCCACCTGGTGTCCTTGCTCATAGTGGCAGAGTAGTTTAGTGATCATCATTTTGGTTTCTGTTTTCCTCTGCCTGTTAAGATATGCCTCATAACACATGGTCCTCTGTATCTGTTCTCTAGGTTTAGGTGGGTACAGGAGAATTAGAATTAGAAACCCTTTAGTCTGTTATCACCTAATCAGAAAAAATAAAATTTATAACTTATTAAACCAAGTGAATTTCAGATATCACAAACTTGTGATTTAACTTAAGGCAGTGTTAAAATATTTGAATTGATACTGTAGTCTACTTATGTGACTATCTTAAATATGACTGGATTTTTTTATAATTAAAAAATATGCAACTTCTGAAGCACAAAAAGCATGCTCTTTAATCCTACTTTAAATAAATTTAATTTACTTTTTCCAGAATCATGCTCATGAGCATTTCTTGGATCTTGGAGAATCCAAGCGGCAGCAGGCAAATCAACACAATTATCGCACAAGATCTGCTTTGGAGGAGACTCCTAGACCTTCAGAAGAGATAGAAAATGGCACTAGTTCTTCAGATGTAAGATCTCAGCACATACATAAATTTGTTTCCAGTTTAATTTTTTTTTTTTAGTGTGACTGTTTGTATTCATTGATTTATTTATAGATGTAACTCAAAGATAGTGTATTTCTAGGTCTTAAAATGATAGTGATAATTTCCATCTACTGAAGACATTATGTATGTTCCAGGCATGGCACACATATTCATAATCTGATATTCACAAAATAAATGCATATTAGTGATTCCTATTTTATGTATGAGGTTCAAAGATGTTTAGATTATCTGTGTACCTAACTATTAAATGGTAGAGCAGGAGTTAAACCCACCTTCCTTTTACTCTAAAGCCAAGCTTTCAAAATAGTACCACGAAGCTCTAGTCTGTAACTATTTTTACTAACAGACATTTATTTGATAATTTTGATTCAGTTTTGATCTAACAGTTTATGACCTTTTTGATTTATTTTAAATTTTCCTTATATGTAATTCTTTCCATATATATCCTGTTCCTACTAAATTATAAATTCTTTCAACAATGGCAATCAATTTGCAATCACAACTTAATTTTATTAAGTACTTAACAACGTCTCCCTGTCCCTCCCTGCTTTCCTGATCACCTTCTCCCCGAGTTAGGTCAAGGATTCTATGATCTTGTTGACTACTGTATGTTTATGAAGCAATGTTAGACATATATGGAAATTTTCCGAGTGAATTTTCTGTAGGCATGGCAATAAAACTGAAACTAAGAGTATGCTAACTTCAATTGAAAAGTTTAATCTCCAGTGGCTTTAGGTCCTAGGATGGCCGGGTCAAAATGATATGTCCAATCTGGTTAAAAGACCAAATATGCTAATAATATAAATTTGGTACATGACAGTTTAGATCTACACATAAAATGTATGTGAACTAGTTATTTACCTCTATAAAATGTTTATTTTTGAAAGATTTAATATATTTCTTTAATAATATGTTTCTATAAAATAGGTATGATTTAGCTTATTAGAACCTTACGTAGTTCCAGGTACATCTATTAAAAAGTTAACTTAAAAAAATAAATAAATAAATAAAAAATAAAAAGTTAACTAAATCCTTCGTTTGTCTTCAAAACTAATTTGCTTATATTTTAACATCCTTTTAAAACAATTGAATAAATTTCTAGAGGAGTACATTGACAACAGAATATCATTTTGGGCACATTATATTAATTAATGGAAAGAATCCTGGGTTTTTTCAAATAGTTTATAGTTGTGTATAGTACCTCTTAATTTTGTACTAAGAATATAGAAGTACACTTCTTTTCTCTCCCTTTAAAGAAGTAATATACAGTAAAGACAGGAATAATCAAATCACTTTTTAAAATTTTTTTTCCTATTGAGCAGAGATTAAATTTGCTGAATAAAATTTACTACTGGGTTCTGATCTTTCTGTATTTGCTTAGTTCTCAGAACTTTGTGAAATAGCTGTGTGTAATACACATTCTTCATTATTAAAACATTGAAAAGAGAAAACTTTGCTCAAAAGATATGCTGTTTTACTTAATTAATAAAGTAATATATTTCATTGTCATTTTGAAGAATTCTGATTGTGCCCAGCAAGTAATAACATTGAACCATTCTTTAGAGAGTAGTCTAAGCTTTGGAGTAGCTTAGTTCATTAATTGTACTGCCCACGGCAAATTTCTTAACTTTTTTAAGCTTTAATTTCTTTTATTTAAGTAACTGCTCCCTATCACCAATAGTATTTTGTGATGGATATACATGCTTAGAATAGTTTCTGTGTAATATAGTAAAAGCTTAATTTGAGGTCTTGTTTTTATTGGAGTGTAAAATTTTACTTGAGCAAGGGAGAAATGGAATAAGATCTTGTGACCCTGAAAAACAATTTTTATAAAGAAAATGGCTTCACTAGAATATCTTATGTTAAGTCAAGAATATTTAATAAAGAGAAACAGTGTTTAGGTAGTTTTTAGTCCTCTGCCATTGGGATAAAATAATACCAAAGTTGAAATATTCTTTTTTGTATGTAATAAAGCTATTTTTAATAATGATGATGTCAGTAAATGTAAACTCCTAATTTCAGTTTCTCAAAACTTCTGTAGGAAAACTAAGATTTTAAAAAGACTCAAAAAGTAAAAAATTGATCCCATTGTTATCTATAGAATTTGATAAAATCCAATCTAGAAGATATATTGAGGCATAAAAAACAACAGCAAAGAAAATATGTTAATCATCTGATTGTTCTGAGTCCAATATTAATAGGTATTATTTCATTGGATACATTTTTTCACCGGATACGTTTTATGATTTTGATACATTTAATAATTGTATCAAAATATAAGATCTGTTTCATAACTCATTAAAATGGAGTTTTAATTATTGTAAATATCCTAATATGATTGGTACTATTCGATATCACTGATATTTTCTAATAATCCTAGACTGCTGTTTTGTAAAAATATACGATAAAATATGTATTAAATATTTCTTAGGAAGGTGAGGTTGTTGCTGTCAGTGGTGGAACATCTGAAGAGGAAGAGAGAGCATGGCATAGTGATGGCAGTTCTAGGTAATTGTTTCTATTTCTCCACCTGTAAAATCTTTAGAAAGCTGAAAATTCTTTTTTATCAGCAACACATTTCAAAATCTCTTTGAGTTTAAAGTTGGTTCTTCTTGGAGATCTTTTTGTAGTTGTCCAAAATTTAGGAGATTTTCTTTCTGACATGTTTTATCTAGTAAGTAAAAAATGTTGGTTATTGCAACTAGATCTATAAAATGATGCTTTTGACCTTTTCTTCTTAATTGGTAATTTATCTTCTGAATACTATTATTTGTAATACTGAATCACAAATTAATTTCATTACTGTTTTGAGAAGTATTCAAGCATTAAATTATAAAAGTAAAGAGATCTTGTAGAATTAACTATTTTATGTAGTATAATTTGTTGAATGGTAATTATTTCTTTCAGCAATAAGAGTAAGCTTTCCTTTTCCTGTTGTTATTCCTATGCCATTTGACTGTGTAAGTGAGGATTCCTTTATCTTCTGTATATATACTGGTGATCCACATTGTTACAAGGCAGATGATCTTTGCTGACCTTGTAAAGTCGTAGTAGCAAGAAAATACAGCCTTTGGAAATGGTGAATATACTTAGCCCTTTACACTTATGCCCTGTCAGCAGTAGCTCTTAAAATTGCCAAAGAAACCCAAGAGATAGAGGTTCTAGGAATTCCTTATATCACTCTTAGAATCAAAGGCTTTCCTGTTCCCAGAACAGTGACTCCCAGTAATGATATGCACATACCCATAGTTGTGTCTAGTAGTTTTCTATATTTGAAACAGGGCAGTAAAGAAAAATCACTTTCGTTTGGCTCAGTAATGGAAGTAGAGTATCTCAAACCATGAGACACATAGAGCATTAGTGGCTTCTGCAGATGGGAGGTAGCTGTAAAGAACATGGGTCCTGTAGTTTGTGGTTAGATCTGTACTAGCATCAGAAGACTTTCTGTTAGTGGTGAGTGCTCCAGAGAGTAGCAGCTGTGAATATTTAGCAGGTGCCATTTATAGTGACCATGGCTAGAGTTAGTATAAATAAATGCTCATAAGTTGAGGACAGTTTATTCTTGGATAGATGTTTGCTGTGTGGATGCATTCTCATGCATCTAGTAGTGTCTGACAATATTTTTTAAATTAAGTTCTTAAAGTCATTTTCAAATTAAAATGAAGTCATGAAATCACACTGGACAGCACCTTAATTATTTGATTTTTACCTGTGATGATTATTCTTAGGGAGTATTTGTAGTTACCTACCATGGACATTCAAGACAGGGATAAGACATAATAGTAGTATAATAAAACTCCAGAAAAATCTGTCCTTTCAGTGTTAATCTTTAAAGAGGAATAAGGCCATGTATCACTAAGTATAGGAGAACTAATTATTGATTTTAACATAGTATAACTTAGATTTTTTCAAGGTATTTCTATTTTTATCTTAAAATTGTACAAAATCAAGTAATATTCTCATGTACTAAAATTAGAACAGAAGGTAACATAACTGGGTTCTTTATTTTGCAACAATGTCAATTCAGTAAAACTTAGATCTTTTTTTTTTTTTAACAGATCTTTTGAAGGTAAACTGAAATGTAGACACGGTAGTGACATATAATGAAGCCTTTTTTTTTTAGAATCATGGCATTTTTGGAAGCATAAGATGTACCTAACGTATATGTAGATACTGAGTAAAATTTGCAAGCAGCCTTCCTACTGGGCTGAAACACTTCTGACAGTCCCCATTTAATATCCAGCTCTAGTTATGGCAGCAGTGCTGTACCATTGGAGTTCCTCTGGTCAGGAGCTCCCACCTCCTCTCAGAAAAGTAATCCCTATGCCTCTTTCTCAGTATTGATATCTCTTGTAGTATCTCAGACTATCTTTGTACTGATGCTAGAATTGAAGAAGGTGACCCTCTGCTCCTTATTTTCGTTTGCCCTTAAAATATTTTGAACATATGCAGCACTCAGAAATTAATATTAATATTAAAATCTTAGAAGATGGGATGCCTGGGTGGCTCAGCAGTTGAGTGTCTGCCTTTGGCTCGGGTCATGATCCCAAGTCCGGGGATCAAGTCCCACAGCGAGCTCCCTGCCCGGAGCCTGCTTCTCCCTCTGCCTATGTCTCTGCCTCTCTCTCTGTTTCTCATGAATAAATAAATAAAATCTTTTAAAAAAATAAAATCTTAGAAGACACTTAAGTTCATTGTTTCAATTAAAGCTATAGGCTTATTTATCTTAGAAAACTTTTTCAGATATTTAAGTAAGTTAAGCCTACATAATTTAAGAAACTGTTTAGAAGATGATGAGTTGAAAGGGAAATATTTTAGTTAATTAATATTTTTAGTTAATTTATTTTTAGTTAATTTAAGATGTATTCTGTCATCCTTTATTGTGGTCTCTCTTTATGTTTTTATAAAGCAAAGTCTTATCTTGTGTGTATATTTTTTAAATACATTTTTGCCTTCTAGTGACTACTCTAGTGATTATTCTGACTGGACAGCAGATGCAGGAATTAATCTGCAACCACCAAAGAAAATTCCTAAGCATAAAACCAAGAAAGCAGAAAGCAGTTCAGATGAAGAAGAAGAATCTGAAAAACAGAAGCAAAAACAGATTAAAAAGGAAAGGAAAAAAGTAAATGAAGAGAAAGATGGACAAATATCACCAAAGAAAAAGAAGCCCAAAGAAAGAAAACAAAAGGTGTTTTTTTTAAAAAAAAAAAAAAAAAAAATCAGTTGTGTTCTATGAGAACAAAAGCACTCCTTTTAGAAGTGCTGTTGATGAATATAAATGTTGTTGAGGTATACCAGCAAGTAGTAGTGAAAAAAACTCAGAAGTTACACAGTAATAAAATGTACTATAACAAAACATCTAATTTACTCAAGCTTTAAATGTTTAGCATGTGAGAATATTTACTTATAGAATTACCATATCCTAAATATTGAGCATTTAGGGCACCTGGCTGGCTCAGTCAGTAGGGCATGTGAATCTTGATCTAGGGGTTATAATTCAAGCCCCACGTTGGGTTTAGAGATTACATAAAAATATAAGTATATACATACATAAATACATAAATATTGAGCATGTAATCTTATAATATGAGCAGGTTGTGGGTTTTTTTGTGATCTTGTGGGATTTATTCATTTGTGTATTTAAAAAAACAGTGTTATAAAACATGCAGTTTATTCATCTTCTGCCTTTTACTTTTTAACCATCCTTATTAATTACTTTTGCTGAAAATAACCAGAAAGCTTAGAGAGTGCACATCACCTGGAATAAAAATGGCAGAACTTGTCATAGTTGACCAAAATATAAGTATGAATCTAAAGGAGGACACTATTGTTGTTAACAAGCTTTCATCAATTTACAGAGCATGTGAGCCATAATTAGATGGTCCTTAGGTCAATAGTAGTATTGGTTTGATTACTTCATCTTTAGTCTGTGGATAATTTGAGACAGATCAGAGAACGTAAGAAATAAATGTTACGAAAATAAGATCTGTCAGCTTTTATGGAAATGGGATTCTTTTAAAAAATAAGAGCTATTACACTTTTGCTCTGAAGTAAGTGAAATATAAGAGATGTTTTTCTATTCCCCAAGAGACTATAAATGGAAAGTATATTTGATTAAATAAACATAAGGAAGATTTTTTTTTAACCTCTCATTTTTAGAATTAAACATAAGTTGTCAAATGTAGAATTAAATACTAGGGAATCTAAGAAGGTCTTTACCTCCAGAGAGCTTTGAAAAATTTAAGGATACATCTGTTTTAAGTGTTTATTTTATCTGTTTCACTTGAGCACTTACTTGCTTCAGCTTATAATTATGAATTACTTTAATTTGGACTCCACAGCTACTATTCTTTTATCTTTTGTTTCGGGAAGATTTACCAAAGAGAATATCACACATATGCCAACATTTTTCTGTGTAGGTTAACCCATTATTTTTTATGGTACACAGATTGGTTAAGAAAACTGATTTAGCCCTATATTTGGCTAATAAGCCTTTTTTTTCCATTAGCTCAAGACAGTTTTGATGAACTTTTAAGGTTTATAGTATTTTAAGTCCCTGTGAGAACATAACTTTTTTTTGTCCCAAGAGTGCAGTTTACTTCACCTAATTCCTTGATTTGATAATTGCATACAAGCTAACACCTTGTACTTCTTCATGCAATGACACATTTGGATCCACTGTTACTATTTGGCATATTTTAATTTCGCCATTTTGCTTGAAGATTACAGTAGGATCTGTATGCCACTAAATTTATGTGGGACAAACTTTAAAGATCATAAAATGTAAGGATATTATAGACTATTTCCTTTTATTTGGTTTTAGTACCTATAGTTTGGTATTAGTCCACCAATGGATCTAATAGTAGATAGAATTTTTCTTATTCCTTAGTTGTCTTGTTACCCCAAATAAACACAGTATTTCTCTTCTTATGCATAGAAAGTAACTGAGAGATCCTGTTAATTAATATTTACTGCATGTATGAAAAGATGAAGATATTTTCCATATGACTAATTATATTCAAATTAATTAAGCACAAACAGTAAGGCAAATACAAAAAATGCTTACTAAAAAATTGAATTCTCCAGGGTCATTTGGGTGGCTCAGTCTGGTTAAGTATCTGACTCTTGATTTTGGGAAGGTCGTGATCTCAGGGTGGGAAGATTGAGCCTCACGTCCAAGTCTGCAGTGGGGCAGGCATGGACCCTGTTTAAGATATTTCCTCTCCCTCTGCCTCTCCCTGCCTGCTAACTCACACTCTTTCTTTAAAAAAAAAAAAAAAACTCCAGAGATGCAGTAATCTCAATATCTGATATATGTTCATTATACTGTTAGGAACTCTAGAAACCAGGCCAATAAATTTTTATTGGACGCTAAAGTTTATAAACCAATTCAGTGGATAAAAAGAAGTATAAGAATAGTTTTTTTTTTTCAAAACAGTGAGTGAAATATCACATTATCTAATATGTTTAATTACTAGATTAATTTTAAAGATGAAATTCAGAGATCAAATAAGGACATTTTTTCTTAGAGTTTCAGGTAAGGCTCCCAGAATGAGCAAAATGTGAGGTAGACCTAGAAGACTTTCCATGAATAGAAATGAATCAATTTCTTGTATCTCCAAAATTTTAAAGTTTCAAAATATGAGGCTGAAATTTTGAGGAATATTCAATGCATTTTATCTAAGTACTAAGTGATAGAAATTTACTTTAACCCAAAATTCTAGATTTCCCAAGAATTACTGGGGACTAGTATCATTCTGATTCTAGGCCGTGCTGTACCGTAGTCTTAGAGTTAGAAATATGATCATTCCTGTTTCATAGTTAACTTGATTCCATTTGAGTTGTTAGCTATTTCAGTCAATATAGGTATTTTCTCCCTGTGGGGAGAAATATTTGCTGAAATTAACAGCCCATACTGAGGCTGGAATTAACAATTTTCAGACTTTCCTACCTTCTTTTCTTTTTTTTAAGTTGAAGGAAACCTTTTTCAAATATACTTTAACTCAAAACCTTAATGTAAGAAACTGAAAATCTATGGCTCTAACTCTATCATGTAATAATACACACATGTAATAATAACACACATGTAATAATGTGTGTTCAGTATGGATAAATTAACTTTTCAGACATCCTCTGACTTATCAAAATAACATAATACAAAATTTATTTTCTATGTTTTCCCCTCTGGTCTTCTCCAGCCCTTTTCTTCTCACATTGACAACTCTTTTAGTTGTTTACATCAAAACTGTAGTGTTATCCTTAATTTCTCTTTTTCCCGCATATTCTACATCCAGTACATCAGGGGTTTTTTGTGTGTCTATCTTCTAGCTATATTCAGCACCTGAGGATTTTTTTGGGTTTTGGGTGTTTTTTGTATTTGTTTTGTTTTGTTTGCCACTTTTGCTATCACAGTAATGTGAGCCACTATAAACTCTTGGGTTGTATTACTGCAGTAAGCCTTCTATCTGTCATCCTGCTTCCACCCTTTTATCCCTAGGTTCTGTTCGCCAAAGTATGGAGCAAGAAACTTTTTCTGGGGCCCACTACTCCGCTGTTGTAGCTTGAGAGCAGCCATACACAATATATAAATGAATGGATATGGCTGTGTTCCAATGAAATTTGACTTATAAAAGTAATGAAGCAGTGGGACTTGAACCATGGACCATAATTTGCAAATCCCTGCTTTGAGGCATCCAGAGTGATCCTTTTAAAAGTCAGATTCTGTCATTCTTTTGACTAAAATTCTCCAGTGGACCTGTCTCACATAAAGCAAATACCAAGCCATTTACCTCTCCCTTAATCTTCAAAGAGAGTGCTCCTGATATGTTTGAATGAGAAACAAGTTGTGTTTAGCAGGAATATATACCTGCTAGTGCATACCTCTCACTACTGAGATACATATCTATCTATCTATCTATCTATCTATCTATATATATATATATATATAGAGAGAGAGAGAGGTAAACATGTATAAAACTTATGTTTTTTACTTTCCTTCCCAAACCTGTTTTTTTTTTTTTTTCCTGTAGTTTTCCCCATATTGGTACTTGGGAACTTGATTCATCCATTTGTTTAACCAGAAACCTTTGTTTTTATATGTGTATATATATATATATATATACACACATACATATACGCACACACACACACACACACATATACACATACATAATTCATATATTGTGAACCAGGTGTGAGAAAGAGGAGAAAATATTCCTGGGCTTTGTGTAAGTATAATGCCCACATCACTGAAACAGCCTCTGTATTATCCACTACTCAGCCCTTATGAAAATAACTTAGTTCTTTCTGACAAGGCATGACTATGATTTAAAAAAAAAAGAACTTGAATAATGGCTTGGTTTATTACATGAAATATTGATAAAACTGATAGGATTTTGAGAGAGAGATTACACAGAGTTTATATTTTGGGATTTAGGAGGATATCTTGTTTACCTAGTCTTGTTCTGAATGTTGTCTGTAAAGTTTGGTTTATCTAGTTCTTTTTTTATGTGGTGATTTGGGAAGATTGAATGACTATAATGTCACTTGCTGCCATCTTCTCAGAATAAGGGTTTTTAAAATACTTAATATATACTTTTGTTCAATAATCTCCTTCACCTTTTATTTAACTACCTTTATAGTTACTTTATTTTATTAAAGATTTATTTATTTGTGAGAGAGAGAAAGCACAGCGGAGAGGGGCAGGAGTCTTACATGAATTCCATGCTGAGCATGGAGCCTGACATGGAGCTCATGATCCTGAGCTCACATCCTGAGCCAAAACCAAGAGTCGGATGCTTAACTGAATCCACCACCCAGGCGTCTCTATAGGTGTTTTAAAGGACAGATTGAGAGATGAATACTTTTGTGATAATATTACTTTATAATGTTCTAAAATCCTAGAGATTGGCTGTAGGAGAACTAACAGAAAATGGTTTGACATTAGAAGAATGGTTACCATCAACATGGATTACAGATACTATTCCCCGAAGATGTCCATTTGTGCCACAGATGGGTGATGAGGTACTTTTAAAAACAATCTTTGTTTCTTTGAAGTATATTTAAGCTTTTTTAAATAGCTCTTGAAACTGTAAAAAACAGCAGTTTCATAAAATATCTCATTTTATACGTTTATAGCTATGTATGGAAAAAGTATAATTAGGAGGAAAGCTCTAATCTTTTTTTGAGGCCACTTGCCACTTTAAATATTGCAATAGCAAAACTATATATCGGAAGAAGATGGAAATCTTATTGGCATTTTAAAAACTAGTATTTTTTTAATAAGGCTTCTATTGCCAATTTTCTTTTTCTTTCTAAAAATATATTTTTCATAGCATAAGGCGGCTTAAATATATGACATGTTAAGGGAAGAATGCAATTCAGCACTTTATTTAGTTTTATAATTTATTAGATCTTTTTAAAAATGTATTGGAGTCAGAAATATTTCATTTTTAAGAAAATGCGATCGGTCATCATTTTGGACTATGTGCTTATGAATTTGAAATGAAAATGTAAGACCTTAGATCAAAATTCGTAGTCCAGCTTTCATGTATTATTTTATACGTAAGTGTTAAGAAACAGAGTCATCTGGTATCCAGTAGATTGGCAGTAATAAATTAAGTATAATATGAGCTTCTTTAGCAAACCATACTAATTAGTAGTAGAAAGTAGCAAGTGACAGTTAACAGTAAAAAAAAGAAAACAAAAACAGTTTTTTTGCAAGAGTAACTAAAGAACAAGCTGGAGAAAAGTCTTTTAGGGCCCCTACTTAAGACTTGGAGAGACAGAACATTTCAACATTTTTGTAATTTAGTACATTGATAGAGCATGACAGATCCTTGAGCATCAAAAAGATGCTTGATTAAATTATATTTAATCTAGTCAAATTTATATTTCAAGATGACTATACTGTATAAATCCTTATTGAATAATTTTCTTTCAAAATGTTTAAGTTGTGTTTTTAATTGTTGGTGCTTAAACAGACAAGGTCTCATTATTCAGCATTATTCCTATGAAATTTCAAACAACTCGAGTAATAGTGATATTAATAAATAGAATATAAGTATGTAGACTAATGGATATCCCAGAATGTTACCAAGAACTTAATAGCATTTGTAAAAATTTTAATAGTATTTTAAAAAAAAAAACTCCTATTTTTTTATAGTGGTAAGAATACATAGTGTCAGACTACTATGTCAAGACCAGTTCTACAGGATAATAGTCAGGTGTCACTTAAATGTGAACTCCATAAAATGAGGATAAATACATGCTTTGCTCTCTTTGTAAGGATAAAAGATACATAAAAATAATTTTTCATTTCGGAGTTTACTGCATATGTACAAACCACTTGCTACCAAAATACATGAATGATAAGCTGATCGTAACTCCAAGTTACAACTTTCGTTATACAGCATTGGTCAACTTATTCTGAATCCAAAAATAAAACAATGAAACAAAACCAGAAAACTGCTTATTTTATCTCTTGGTGTATAACCAAAGTAATGTTATTTAGAACACTTTGTTGATTACATGACATTTGGACAATTTGAGGAAAAGGAAAAAATATTAAAGTATTAGAATTTCTTTTGAAAGGATATTAAATTCTCTCTTTGCAGTTTTAGCTGATATCTTGCATCTTGGATTAAAGGAAACATTCAAGTTTTTAAAATTGTGACTTGACTTTTTAGGTTTACTACTTTCGGCAAGGACATGAAGCTTATGTTGAAATGGCCCGGAAAAATAAGATTTATAGTATCAATCCAAAAAAACAGCCATGGCATAAAATGGAACTACGGGTATGGTGTTTATTACTTAAAAAGTGCAGTTTTAGATTATGTAGAAAATTGTATTGAATGTTCCTCTTTTCACTGTAAGAAACTGTCTCATGAAAGTACCTTTTTTAATTGAGGCAGTCCTGGAGAGTAAAAGTAATTAATTTTCAAAGAAACAAAAGATTGAATTTATGTACTCTGATATTTTATAAGTTGGGTACGAAGTGTCAGTATAGTAAAACTTATTAGCATTGATATCTAAGGTAAACTTCATATTTGTAAAGAAGTATTTCTAGATTTATCAGCCAGGGTTGAAAACTATGTAGAGGTCTTTGGAACTATATTGGAAAACTTTTATTTATTTTTTTTTAATTTTTTTAATTTTTATTTATTTATGATGGTCACACACAGGGAGAGAGAGAGGCAGAGACACAGGCAGAGGGAGAAGCAGGCTCCATGCACCGGGAGCTGGACGTGGGATTCGATCCCAGGTCTCCAGGATCGCGCCCTGGGCCAAAGGCAGGCGCCAAACCGCTGCGCCACCCAGGGATCCTGGAAAACTTTTATTTTAATAAAGTTTTCTCTTTTTTTTGAAAGTTATAATATATAGATATTACATATTATCTATAGATAGGATTTGTTAACTATAAAGGTATAAATTCTTCAGTATACAGGCCAGTAAATTGTTGCATGCACAGAATAATCACTATCTAGATCATTGAAATGAAAAAATGTTATTATGTTTATCAGTTTGTTTTGTGAAGATGGTTTCATATTTTCTGTATCTTTCTCAGGAACAAGAACTGATGAAAATAGTTGGCATAAAGTATGAAGTGGGATTGCCTACCCTATGCTGCCTTAAACTTGCTTTTCTAGATCCTGATACTGGTAAACTGACTGGCGGATCATTTACCATGAAGTAAGGACTATTAAAAGAGGCGGTGGTTTCTTATTATAGATTGTTTTTCAAGATTCAGATAAATTTGAACTTCTTTTAGATATTTTTAGGTATGTGACCTAATCAGTTTGTTTCTATTTGTAATTAGATACCACGATATGCCTGATGTTATAGATTTCCTCGTTTTGAGACAACAATTTGATGATGCAAAATATAGGCGGTGGAACATAGGTAGGTCATTTATTTAGAAGACATACGTGTTTGTTATTTTTCTTAATCTAATAAGTGATTTACTATTTTTAGTGATTTGGAAAAAAGATAATCAGAGAAATCTTCTTGCCATTTGTGGGAATGTTATTAGCAAAGTAAGAAGATACAGTGTCCGTTAAATACAGGTATTTAAAATACAGCTGACCCTTGAACAACACCAGGATTAGGAATGCTGACGCCCTGCATTGTCAAATCCTAAAAGATTGTTTATACCTATTTCTTTAGCTGTTTCATGTGTTGAATTAAATTTTCATTTAAAAATATAACAATTCAAACTTGAAGCAAAAGACATCTTCCAATTCAAAATGCTTAATAATTTGGACTGGTACCAAAGCTAAACTGGCATTTTTCTCTTACTGACCTAATCTGTTACAGTCTTTAAACTTGTAATCAAGACTCAAAGAAACTTTAAAAATATTAAAATCTCCAAGCATTTAGGATGCATTAATTTATGTTCACATGGATGTGCAATTCATTTTTTTTTTTTTTTTAATTTTCAAACAGGGCCACTCTTTGTCATCTTGGAGTGGGATGTGGTACATATATGGCATATTTAGTTTGAAAAAGCACATCAGTTGATAGGCCAATCCATCTCTCCTCCAATGCCATTGGAAGGCATTGGCATGGTGATTTGTCTTGTTTGGTCTTGGTAAACTTAGAAATTTACATGTGTGCTCTATAAAGAAAATTTAGAGAAATGCAAGTTATCAAAGTTAGAGACATGGGAGTTACCAAAAAGAATTTACCTTCCATATAAATTCCATTACACCATATTTCTGGAAGCTTTGAAAGATGTTTCTGTCAAATAAGGGAACAAACCATGGAAGGGAAAGACATGGAATCCCTCCAGGAAACAGGAAATCCAGAACAGGAAAGAGCCAAAATGAATTCTGAATAATAGTCAATAGAAGTCTCAGGATAGCATCTGCATAGCAAGTCTAGATGACCGGTTCAGAAGAGCAAAGTCTTCAGGAAAGAAAGAAAATGGAATTGATGAATTATCTAATGTTTGACTTCATTGGAGAGTATATTGAAGAATGTTTTATAGTTTAAGCTGTTAGACTTAATTGTACATTCAAAGAAAACAAACCACACACAAAAAATGAAGCAATCATACAAAATTATAGAAGAAAGCAACTGTGTACTGTTTGGCTCCATAGCAAACAATAAATAGTCATGATAAAAACCATACAGATTTTAAAAATACATATAATTACATAAAATTATATGGAGAGATTGATATTTAATGTCTGAAATTGGTGAGTGAAGAAATATCTCTGTACTAATTATTATTCAGAAATCTAAGTAAATTCAAGAAGTAGTTACACAAGTTAAAGATGTTTTTCTTGGTTTTGATTATAAGACTTTGGTACACTTTTTAAATTATTTGCATTTGTTACTGAAAATTTTATTTTTTAAGGACATCTGACATAAATTGCAGAATAAATATTAATAGTCAGAGTCCAAGAATATTCCAGAAATGAGCTAAGTAAAGAAATATGGCAAGCATTAGACATATTGAAGAGATATTTCAAATGGGTGTATGTTGGAATTTTCTCATCTGTATCATAGCTGCTTTTTTCTCCCTCAATTTATAGATTAATAATTTCTTCTAAAGTTAATAGTACTTGGTCTTTTATTTCTGAGGAAATATACATCTACCTACTGATAGCCATTTAAAATGTTTAGAAATGTTTAAAGCTTACTCTGGATGGTGTACTCTGTTCCCTGCTGGATTTCATTGTTAATCTTCCTATAGTATTGTTTATTTGTGGTTAGGCATACATTATCCAGTTCTTCTTTAGCATAATGTCATTAGTGTATATAGGATCATAAAAAATAGCTCTTTGAAACTCATCATTATGTTTAAAGTTGTGGTAGTTTCAAGAATGCTGTTTATTAATTTTATGGTAGCTTCTCACTAAGCTCAGTGTCACTAATATGTATCTGAAGAGTGGTTAGAGACTACCTGGTAATAGATCATGTTTCCTTCTTAACATTGGCTGTTAGAATGCTTGAATCTAAATTTGGGGCCTAATGCATATCGTTCAGAGTTAAATAGAACTCAACATGCAGTTGAGTTCTATTATCTTATTCCTGACTCCAACGTACTTTTTTGTCATTGAACTTTTTTTTTAATTTTTAAATTCATTTTATGCTGTATATCTCTCTAAACTTTTACATCTTTTTTGGTAAAAAATTAGAATATAAACAAATACTTTTCTCTTTATGGTTTGAAAATGAAACTCAGATGAGTTCTAAAATAACTGATTTGTTCAAAGTCACACAGATGAATTATTTGAACTTAGGTCTTCCAGACTCTAACTATGCTTACCAGGAGAAAAATCACTCTCTACTCTGAAAGCTAAGGAAGAGGAAAAAGTGGCAGAAAGGAAGAGAGTGACATACAGTATTCATATGACACGAGGGAAGCTGAGAAGTTAGTTAGTTAATTAGGGTCTTTGGGGAAAGCAGTTTTAGTGACATGATAATAGCTGAATGTAATTGTGTAAGGAAAGGAACACAAGTGTTGTCTATTTTACAAAGATTAGTTGTTTTCCTTTTTGTTACTTGTTTTTACAGAAAAGAGAAAGTGAATGTATAAATATTACACCTTCAAGATGATTGACATGAAGGAAGGGAGGTTGGGTGTTTTGTTTTTATTGTTTCTAGGCTAGAGTCTTGATTGTTGGAGGAACTTGCCTAAAGAAAGCAAGAAATTAAAGACAGACTATAAATACTTGTTGGGCAGAAATTACCTAAACTGTTTCTTTTTTGAATGAAGACTTTGGGCATAATCCTAATGATGAACTTAAAATTCCAGATTGGTAAAAATGCTTAACATAAGAGTGAATTTCTCCTGACCCTAATCAAATGTAAGAAATGGTACTGGAAACTGGTAAGTCACACTGGTGTGTTTATTAAATAACTTTTTCCCTCAATGTTGCTGATTTTATTTATTTATTTTAGAGTATGTAGGTCACTTTTATGTGATTTTTGAAATTATACAGGTAATTTAAGTATCTTAAAGGTATGCTTTGGAAGAAAGGAGTAACAGCAGTAGCAGTACATTTCAGAGTAATGAGATGGCTTTTATTCTTGTCTAGGTGACCGTTTCAGATCAGTCATAGATGATGCTTGGTGGTTTGGAACAATTGAAAGCCAGGAACCTCTTCAGCCTGAGTACCCTGATAGTTTGTTTCAGTGCTATAACGTTTGGTAAGGGAGTGTTTGTTGTATTTTAGTTCAGCTTGAGTTGCCTTTTTTTTAAGGGAGGAATGAGGAGGGATGGGGGAGAAAGAGAGAGAGAGAATCTTAAGCAGATTCCAGGCCCAGTGAGGAGCCCAAAATGGTGCTCAATCTCAAGACTCTGAGATCATGACCTGACCTGAAATGAAGAGTTGGACTCTTAACTGACTGAACCACCCAGACACCCCCAGCTTGAATTACTTTTAATGTTTTCCTTATCTGTTAATAATGTGACAGATACTTCTTTTAAACACTTGCACTTATTTTTAAAATGTGATTTTATAAAACTTAAAACAATATTTAGAATTTTTAACATAGGGATTTTTCTTCCTTTAAGCTGGGACAATGGAGATACAGAAAAGATGAGTCCTTGGGATATGGAGCTTATTCCTAACAATGGTAAGTGTATATTAGGCTTTTTGTGTTACAAAATTAATTTCTTAAATAAAGAATCTGATTTGCTGACTTGCTACTGCATAGGGTTGTTATGAATATCATATAGAAAATATTCAGTGTTACATATTGCATACCTGTTACGGACTGGATTGTAGGTAGGAGAAGCATAGCAGTAATAAACAAGATAAACATAATCTTTGTCCCACTTGGAATTTATAGTCTAACAGGAAAGATCGAAATTAGTTAACTATAGCAATATATGAAAATGTTTTGCTAATAATTGTTTACTCCTAGAAGTTGAACAACACTTAGAAGCAGATTTTTTTGTAACTTCAGAACACTTTAAGAGTAAAGCATAATATTAAAGAGTTGAGGCTTTTGAGTGTTACATAGGTTCATACCCTATCACTGCCATCTTCTACCTATGTCATCTTGGCAAGTTCCTTAAATCACTCAAAGCTTCAGATTTTTAGGACTTCAAGCTTTGAAATTCTGTCAACTAATACTTTACAGGGCTTCTGTGAGAATTAAATGGCATCATGTGCTTATAGTGCTTATTTTAGAGCCTGACACATGTAATAGTCTCCGTGAGTGGATAGTTTACTAATAATAATAACTGTCTTCTTGCATATGGCCTGGTATATTGCTTAGGACTTGGGAGTTAGCCTTAGGCAGTAAGTAGACATCTTCATGGAACTGAGAAAAGGCCAGTATGGCTGAAAACTGCAGATTGCATTTTCCTTCTTATCCAGTGCCCATTTTTGTTTCTATTTTATAAAAAAAATACAGCATGCACATTTGCATATTCATGAAGAAATAAAAGGATATATATCCCAGAATATTAATAATGATTATTTATGAAGGATGGGAATATAAGGACTTCAACAAATTATTTTTTACATTATTTTTTGTTTTTTGGTTTTCTATAACATATCCCTTTTCCTGTCAGGTAAGAATATAGCCTTTAATAAACAAAAAGGAAATAGATCTTGTGACATAATAGAAATAATCATTAATAATGATTATTAGTTTTTATATTCTAAAAAGAATAGTTTTTATATTCTAAAAAGTCAAAAGATAACTTGGAAGAGTTAAACCGAACCAGGTAAACCTTAGAAATGAGAAAAAAAGACATGCTGATACTATCTAAGATTAGTTCTTTCTAGAAGTTACCACTTTGAAAATTTAATACCAATAACATATTTTTCATCTCACTGCTAAATTAGAACTGTTTGAAACTATAAAATATCTTAAATAACTTGTAATGAGGACAGCCTGGGTGGCTCAGTGGTTTAGTGCCACCTTCAACCCAGGGTGTGATCCTGGAGACCTGGGATCTAGTCCCATGTCAGGCTCCCTGCATGGAGCCTGCTTCTCCCTCTGCCTGTGCCTGTGCCTCTCATGAATAAATAAAGTCTTTAAATAACTTGTAATGATGCTACATGAATTATCTTTTGATTTTTCTCTTCTTTTTGTAAGTTTGAGGTTGTAGTCGAATGGGACTACTATATATGAGAGAAATGAAGCTAGTCAGTGTTGTAATGCATGGGGTATTTCTTGAAATGAATTAGTGACATTAATATACTGTTTGTTTCCTACGTAAATATATACATTTGTGAAGGGGGTGATTTTTGTTGTTTTTGTTCTGTCTGGATACATACATGTGTGCATCAGTGGGGTTTTATTACATTGTGTGAGGAATTTTGTATACAAATAGGAGCATATTTTTCCAATATTTCTTATGAAGTCTAGTTCAGAGGAAAAGTTGGTTGACAGATTTGTAGGTTTTATGTCACCACCACCCCTTAGTTTATGCAGAAAGCATACCATCATAATTTAAAAGCAACAAGCATATGAATCATCTGTTAGTGTTCATAATTCTCTTTGTTCAAAAAAAGGCTTTGATCAAAGTATTTGTGAAAAACACCACTTTAGTTCAGTTTCACCTTGTGTATGTTTTATTAAAATAAATATGGAGATTATATTATGAAATGATTTAGAAAACTTTTATTTGCATCATTTATAGAAATACTTTGTCCCATATCTGAAACTGATAGTAGAGCAAGTTGTCAGGTATAATTTTGTAGAAGTAATTATATGCTCATCTAGAGAATTACTAATAAAATTAGTGTTTTAGGAAATGTTACTGACCCTTGAAACATACTTTTCTTTAATGAAAATACAGAACATACTTAACCAAATCTTTACAAAATCACACTTTAGTTTTCCTGACAACATCAACTATACTTTCTAGAGATAACCTAAATATTAGCAAAAATCGCATATATTCACTAAATCTACTTTTCTATGTATTTCAGCTGTATTTCCTGAAGAACTGGGTACTAGTGTTCCTTTAACTGATGTTGAATGCAGATCATTGATCTATAAACCTCTTGATGGAGAATGGGGTTCCAATCCCAGGGATGAAGAATGTGAAAGAATTGTTGCAGGAATAAATCAGTTGATGACACTAGGTAAATAATAACACAGGAATACAGAAGAAGCTGGCAGAAAGCAAAAGAAAGGAGAAATGTTATTCAAATAAAAAAATTTTTCCATAATATCATGTCAATAGTTTTCAAACATTTTTAAGTGGAATTTTTCTTTTTTTAAAATGAGATCTTACTTAGGACTTGGGTATCTAGAACAGTTAAAGATGGGGTTGCTCTAGTTGAATTTTAGAGTGAGGGCTCCCAGAAATGCCAGGGGTACCTGTGAAAAATCTGGATCCTCCGGAACCTATTTTGAAATCCCTCAACATATATATAAGCTGACATGATGTGAATTGGGAGAGGAGGGTTAAAAGCTGAATTATAATTATATGGATAGCTGTATCAGTTCTCCTCTTAACTTTATGAATGTTTACACAAGGGAATACTTGGGAGGGAAGAGAATACTGAACTGCTTTGTCTCATTTAAAAAAAAAAAGAAAGAAAGAAAGAAATAAAACAATGACCACAAAACTTTTGGCTGTCTGAATCATGGGCTTCCAAAACAACTGTAGGCTAGTGTGGTGGTTTTTAGCAACCCTCTACAGTAAGGGATCAAGCGTCAAAGAGGGGAAAATTATCATGAATAAGAAGTGGTAAAGGGGATCCCTGGGTGGTGCAGCGGTTTAGCGCCTGCCTTTGGCCCAGGGCACGATCCTGGAGACCCGGGATCGAGTCCCACGTCGGGCTCCTGGTGCATGGAGCCTGCTTCTCCCTCTGCCTATGTCTCTGCCTCTCTCTCTGTGTGTGACTATCATAAATAAATAAAAATTAAAAAAAAAAAGAAGTGGTAAAGACACTGGAGACACATATTGGATGATATTTCATCTGAAGTCTTTTTTGACATGGCAACACTTTAAAGAGTATCATAAATAGAATCTTAAATACTGTATGTGAATGAGCAAAAAATGGAGAGTGATCTTTGCCAGGTTTTAGATTTTTACCAGTTTACTGTGTGCCATTTGGTCAGTGACATTGAGTCAAAGACTTCTGGATCTGTTTCTTCTTCTGAGTACTTGCCTGATACTTCACAGAATTAAGCTGTTAAGTAAAATAAGATTATAACTTTTGAGAAAGGTTACATTTGAATGGAATGTGTTATAGTGTTGCTAACAGAATGTCAAAAACCTAGATTCAGGAATGGCCAGGTTTTAAGTGTAGAAATGTATGTTACTTAGTAGGTCAGATTTATATATTATCTGTCATTTCTCTCCTTCTAAGGAACCTGAATAACAAACATCCCGAGAATTTTGCGGTGTAAATGTACACATTGGAAGCAGTAAACTAGCTAAATTGTATTTTCTGTGTAAAGACCATGGCAATCTATTGGTTATGTGGATCAGAATTGGTCTTAAGCAGAATTATCTGAAGTATTTTAAACAATAAAAAAATAAACATAAACTATTTTTTTATTCTAGATATTGCATCAGCATTTGTGGCCCCTGTGGATCTACAAGCCTATCCCATGTATTGCACTGTAGTGGCATATCCTACGGATTTAAGTACAATTAAACAAAGGCTGGAAAACAGGTTTTACAGGTTAGAACCCATTTGCTGTAGCCACTACCAAAAGGGAAATAAATGATCCTTGAACATTTCTTGAACTTTAATGTGTGTATAAATCACCTGAGGATTTCTTTTTTTTAATACATTCTCTGGTTCAGTAATTTTTGTAGGATTTGAGTGTTCTACATTACTAACAAGTTCCCTGGATGCTGATGCTGCTGGCCTGTAGGCTTGAAACACGATTCAGAGTTTTTTCTTGTTACTAATGCAAGTTGGTGCTCACTGTCTTTATATGTAATTTATAAGGCAAGCCAGAGTATCTCATTTTCTCCTACACATCACATTGAAATATTTGTTCATGAATTTTTTTCATAGAATAATATTAAGAAGTTGTATATTTTTTCCTTATTTTGCTTATATTTAACTTATAAATACTTGAAATTAGAAAAATTCAGGATATTTTTCATAGTTGTTTAGCTTGAAATACAGAGTTAAAAGAGACCTAATTTTAATTAATTTGCATCTTCTTCTAGTTAACAATTTTAGTAAACATTGAGTTCTAATCTTGGGCAGGCATTGTAGTTTTATTGCCTGGAATGTCTTTACAGAAAAGTGAATTTAAGTCTGTACTTTTCATGTAATGAAATCATACTTCCAGGTTTTATGACTTTTGCTTAGAAGACTAACACTTATTTATGTATTTATCTATTTATTAGAGAGCAAGGGTGCAAGTGGTAGAGAGGGATAGAGAGAATCTGAGGCAGATTCCAAACCTAGTGGGGAGCCCAACTCCCGGGCTCTGTCTCACAACCCTGAGATCATGACCTAAGCTGAAACCTAGAAGTTGGACACTTAACCAACTGAGCCACGTAGGCACCTCACAACATTTTAATTTAAATAATTGCATTAAAAAATTTATTTTTGTAGCTAGTTTTGTATTAATGCAGTTCTTTACATTATATCATCATTTTAACTTAGGGAAATTTGTATTCATATTTTGTATTTTTTAATATAAAGAGTGCCTTTGGTGTTTTAATTACTTAAGTTATAATTCTAATTTGATACTTTGTGTATCTGGCACAGAAAACACCATTTATTTTTCTGTAACTTACTGAAGTAGTGGTTCTCAACAAAAGCATTACTGATATTTGAGGCTGGAAAACTCTTCATTGTGAGGGGCTGTCCTTGCCTCTAGCCATGAGGTGCCAATAGCAGCTCCTATTGTAAAAAAGACAGATGTCTTTAAATATCGCCAAATAGGAGGTAAAATCACTCACCCAGAATCACTAAGAGCCACTGGAATAAAGGAAACTAAAATGTTATATTTCAGGTTCTAAAGATTTTTTTGATCTTGGTTAGGTGTTTCTGCTCTTGCTTTATTGATATTTGTCAAAAGCATAGAGATGAGGAAATCACTATGTTCTGTGCCTCCCAGCCATCTTACCTTCATAGTATACTTCTTTACATTTATTTCAATAGAACCACATGTTAGAAATTTAAAAGAAAATGGAGAATTAGCTGCATCCTTCCTTTTCCCCAGACCCCTAAATTGCTAAGCCGTAGGAATTGGACTTAGTGCCTCAGAGATGCAACAAGGTAGGGGAAAGTAATGAGAAAGTTGTTAATACACAGTAATTGTTGGACTACAGCTACCAAGATAAGCTTTTGACATCTCCCACTATTGTTATAAATGTACTTTCTCATAGAAATACTGTTCAGCATGGTTAACTGTTAAGATGTATGATATTTCAGGGTACTTTACAGCTTAAACAGGCTTTTTTGGATTTGCTTAGCTTAGTAGCCAATTTAAGAAAAAAACCTGAGAACACAATCCTTACATAAATTAGAAACTGCTTATTTTCAAAGTTGATAATAAAGACTCAAATTATGTTCTTATTTAATGAAACGAGGTCTTCATATGCTTTTTCACTATTTGAAGCTTTTTTTGTTTCTCCTTTACTCATTGGCTTCAGATTTCTTGCAGTTTGTGATTTTCCTGATACTTTGGGTTCAGTCTCTTGTTATACTACTACTATCAATTTACCCTGCTTGACTTTAATCTAAAACCTTATTTTACACAGTTTTCTATGGAGTGCCCTGAAGATGCTTGTTGATTCTATTATTAGAATAAATAAAACTTGTGATGCTATTTGAAATCACAGAACTTTCTGTATACTTCCATGTCCATAATTGTATATATTTTTTAAATTACAATAGTTGTATTTCTTTTTACACATCAATATCAGTAATATTTTCTGAGTATTTTCTTCTTTGTTATTTAAAGTGGGACCACATAGTGAATGATACTCTAGAAGTCACTCTAGAAGTTTGTCTTTACTTTCATAAAGATGGCACTGTTAATAATCTAGTGTGTCTAATCTAGTTTGTCATTTTCTATGCAAATACACAATGTTGCTACTCTTCTATTCTAACACAAATGAGGTTCTGTATTTTCTTAAATTTTAAGTTGTGAGTTTTGTGATTAGATAAGACTGCAGTTGAAAGAATGCCTGGTTTTAAATTGTGCACAAATATTTCTAAATATAATGAGGTTAAGACTAAATGTTTTGTTTGTTTAAGGCGGGTTTCTTCCCTAATGTGGGAAGTTCGATACATAGAGCATAATACACGGACATTTAATGAGCCTGGAAGCCCTATTGTGAAATCTGCTAAGTTTGTGACTGATCTTCTTCTACATTTTATAAAGTGAGTTGTTTTTCCATACTTATTTACTGTATTGTATTTTATTGTATTTTAATTGTTGTAATACTATATCTCATTATTTTAAGATGTAAAATGCAATTATTTATATATGTAATGTCACATGCTGTGCTGTAAACTAGTTCCATTCAATATAGAAAGCATATAATTTAGTTCATTGGTTAATATTAATTAGGAAATCACAAAAGTTGTGTTACACTTGTATTCTGCAGTTAATATTTTAAAAATGGATCCTTCTTTAAATCCAACTTTGGACAATAATATTAAGGGTTTTACCTGTTATTTTTTACCTAAAACAATCTTCTAAGCCGAATAATAATCATACAGGTAGGAGATACCACTATCGAATTAACAGTTAAGGAAGCTGTTTTAGAGGTTTACATGTTTAATTTTTGCAAGGAGTGTCTTCCATCTAAGAATTTTTCATCTTAACATTATATTGCCCCTGACAATATACTACAGCTATTTAAGGGAGCAGCACTTTTATTTTTCATCTTAGGAATTTTATATAGCCATAGAATGAATTGAGCTTTCTAAACGAAAACCAGAGGAATGACTCCTGTTTTATATAAAATTCTACTCTTGAGTTCATATTAAGGGTATATATATTGGTTAATTTTTTCTGGTAAAGAGGAAAGAATGTATTTTATAATTTAAATACTCAGCTGCTATCAGCTTTCATTTTCACATGAAGGGATTATTGAAGCTTTTTAAAAAACACCTCCAGCTTCATTCTCATTACTCAGAATAATCATAGGGCCCCTTTTTGTAGTATTAGAGGGCTTTTTTGTTAAGGAATATAGGTAATTTCAATATAAGAAAATACCAAAGAAAAGGAGTACAGTGAATATTATCTCCTATCCTCCCCCGGATTCTCCAAAGAAACCTTCCAAATGGTTTGGGGGGGCTATTTCTACTATACTTGAGCTGCTCCTCCCTCATAAAATTGGTAATTAAGAATTAGTTATCCTTGGAAGATAGATTGTTCATATAACTTAGTTATGGTGGCTTATAATATTTTAACTATAAAGTTTATAGTGTATAATTTTGTATTATGTATGTATGTTTCTTTTTCCAAAAAGAGGAATTAATAGTATCCCATGATACATAAATACATGCTTTAGTGAAATAACTAGTCTATAAAATTGTATTTCTTTCAAATGTTATTTTGAAATACCTTATAAGAATAATTTAATATTTAAAACATTTATATTATATATATCTAAAAATAAATCCCTGGCATTTCTTAAATTTGTTTATACATTTTTAGCTGACAGTAATTTTCAGATGTTAGGTAGATCTTGAAATTTTGATTATTCTGTTTTCTTAACGGAGTTATTTCATCAAATTTCAAGCAATAGGATACATAATGAGGTGATGTGAGACATACTTGAGGTAGAAAGAAACGCATATTTACCCTCAATATAATTTCATAGATAATTTTTTCCTTATATTCTAGTTACTTCAAGTTTAACAAGAGAGTCTATATGAAAGTTTAGATGAGAATTACTTCTAGCTTATGACAATGGGGTTTTAGGTACAGAGGAGAAGTGTGTTAGGATGTTATGGACACGGTAGATATTGATATATTTAGGAGAAGTTAGATGAAAAGAAAACCATTCTAGGGATAAGGAGTGGCATGAGGTAGGAAATTAAAGTGTTCTTAAGGGAATTAAGCAGTTTAAATCAGGTGAAGTAGAGAGTACCTGAGCAGAAGTAATAGGGATACAATGCTATAAACACGAGTTTGAGCCAGATCATGGAAGGTCTTGAATGCATTTCTAATCTTAATTGATAGAGAAGAGACAAAACCATAAATAGATTGATTGCTACAGCTAACCAACTAAGAGGTGATGAGAGTTTAATTTATGGAAATGAAAAAGAGGCAGAGGCCAAGAGATTTTGAAGATAGAATCACAGAATTTGGCCAGTAATTGGTTTATAATGAGGCAAGGAAAGGAAGAGTGGAAAAGCATGCATTACTATGAGAATAAAAATGCTGTTAAAAATAGGAGGGGGAAGAGGGTCTGGGGAATGAAAATTAGATTTGGACAGGTGAAATTTTAGATGATGGTAGGAATCTCAGAAGACTCCAACAAATTATAGGAATTTAGAATTCATTTACAGGGATAAACTACAGATATATAAGATTATCAGGGTAAAAGCTATAGTGACAAGGGAAAATGACTAAAAGACAAAATTTTAGGGAATAACTAAACATTTAAAAGTGAAAGGAAGAAGGAATTAGAAGACAAGACCTATATTAGCTTTCCCTTGTATACTGAGGAATGAAAGAAGGTGTCCCCCACACACCAGTGACATGAGCAAAGACTGGGAGGTGAGAATTGGGTTTCATGCAATGAAATAGTCCAAATTGGAAGCTTCTCCTAGATTAGGGGGCAGGGGCAGATGGGTGGATATAAAGTTTTGGAGTCAACCAATGAAGAAAACCTTCAGCTTCAAGCTTTATCTTAAAATACGGTTTTGGTAACATTTAAAGGGGGAAAAAAAATCTCATGACTCTAATCTTGTATACTGACATTTCTTTGTTATTTAGGGATCAGACTTGTTACAACTTAATTCCACTGTACAATTCAATGAAGAAGAAAGTTTTGTCTGACTCTGAGGTATTTCATGTTTCCTGTTTCATCATTCAGACTACATTGGTTTTTTTTCTATACATAAAAATTTGCATATAGTAGTTTTCAGATAAATGCTGTTATGAAAACTGTTTTTGGCTAACGCTATAGTTTAAAGAAAGTGGTCCAGAATTTTCTTGTTATAGTTATTAAAAACATTGTGGGGGATTTTCTACTGAGTCAGTAAAATGTTCCAGCATATACATCATGGGTTTTTCAAAGTGTAAAGGTAATAACTGGTATATAAACAGCTGTGATAGACTCTTTAATAAAGAGTATAATGAAATTTAGAATGTTTAATGAATCTGATAAATTCTTACCTCGAAGGAAGAAGAGAAAGATGCTGATGTGCCAGGAACTTCTACCCGAAAAAGAAAGGTAAGACACTGTTTTAGCAAAAGTACTTTGTATGAGTTAAAAAGTATTAAAAGCATTTTTTTACGTCAGTATTTTTAAGACAGAGCAAGTATTAACTTCCAAATCAGTTTTCATCACAAGATAATATGGTTTTCAGAACTAGGTAAATGATATTTGCTATGATTTGAATTCCTGTTTATTACCTAATTATATGAGATTGCATTAAAAATAAAATTTTACCTATAAATGTTATTTTATTAATATATTTGAAAATTTCATTTTAGGACCATCAACCTAGAAGAAGATTACGTAATCGAGCTCAATCTTATGATATTCAAGCATGGAAGAAACAGTGTCAAGAATTGTTAAATCTTATATTTCAATGTGAAGATTCTGAGCCTTTCCGCCAGCCAGTAGATCTGCTTGAATATCCAGTATGTATTTTTGGAAATATTTTCTTTGCTTGTCAGTTTCCTATATATCTCATACATGATAATTAGCCATTTAAGTTGTTATAATGATTATTGTTTATTTCTTCATTATTAAATACATGTTTGCCTCTATTTAGTTATATGGAGCATCTAAGTCAAGTAGTGTGGTATTTAAAAAGAACCCCAAACTGATATTGAGCAGCCCTGGTGGCTCAGTGGTTTAGCGCTGCCTTCAGCCCAGGATGTGATCCCGGAGACCCGGGATCGAGTCCCATGTCGGGCTCCCAGCATGGAGCCTGTTTCTCCCTCTGCTTGTGTCTCTGCCCCTCTCTCTCTCTCTCTCTCTCTCTCTCTCTCTGATGAATGAATAAATAAAATCTTTAAAAATAAAAAATAAAATAAATAAAAAGAACCCCAAACTAAGACTCCGCAAAGAATTGGGTTATAGCTCCAGCTATCCCTTTCACCAGTTGTATAACTTTGAGCAAGTCATTTAGTTTTTTCATCTAAATTTTTTTTTATAATTTTCTTCCCCACACTAATGCTAAGAATTTATTATGGCAGTTACTTAGGAAACAAGAATTAATACCTACCAAACCTTCCCTACAGGGTTATGGATGGAATGAGAATACAGTAAAATAGTTTTTAAACTATAGCAGTATATACAATTGCAAGGTAGCATTATTATATTTATGGAATTCATGGTAGGAAGATTGAGCAAACCGGATTTGAGTATTTATTTTTGCATTTACTCTTAGCAATCTAAATATTGCTTAAAGTGACTTTTTTTATTCCTTTATTCAGTTATTAAAGGTTGTGCAATTTAGATAACCATGGTATCATATGAAAATAACAATGAAATATAAGAGATCATGACCCAGATATGATATCCTCTGAATTCACTATCTGTTTTTTATGTATGTGTTGTAATTTGCAATGATGAAAATAGAGCAATTTCGTCAATAGATATATATCATAAAGTGCCTTTTTTTTCATTTAAAAATTAAGAAATGTGAAATCTTGAATGTAAAAGATAAGTTTTTAAGTCCAGCAATGTGATAAACTGGGCTAATTTGAGCACTATGCTCCAGAAAACTCATAGAAGAATTGAGCTAATACTATATAGTACTCTAGTTTTCAATTCTCTTTGGTTTTGGAACCTCTGGATTTCCCTTTGTTTCTTGTGAATCAAGCAATGTATTTTAGAAAATGTTATAATTTATCTAGTGCTTTCAGGTATTTTTGTATTCCTATACTTTTCCACAGAAAAGAAGAGCTAGATAAAAGCTTTAATGTTTGATTCTAGAGGCACAAATATAACACTGTTTATAGGCAAGAGACAGAAAAAGCCATGTGAAGAAGAAAATTGGAACTGAGATCCCACCAGGACTGTTGAAAGACTTCACCCTCAGTGAAAACACTAGTAGAATTCCCTCCATGAGGAAAAATACTTCTCTGGTGCTCCGGTGTCAGGAGAGAAATCTCCCTAAGCCCACACTGTGCAAGAATTTAAAGCCCAAATTTACACTACCCTTGTATATAGGAATTCATCAGAGGTAGAAACAAACAGTCCCTAACCACAGGTTTGTTAACGATAAAGGAAATCGCAAAGTATAGGAGGGAGTGATTCATCATCTATACAACAGAAGCAACAAATGGAATATTAACACTCTCTCCCTCAAAACTTGACATAATAGATTATTTCTGAAAAACTGTATCAAATCTAAAACACCAATGACTTATTTAAGGCACCTCCAAGAAAGAAGAAATCAATTAAACTTGGACTTATCATTTTGGTTTAAGAGCTAAGTAGAGGGATAAGAAGCATAAGGAAAAAAAGACCTTACTTAAGGGTGGGGGGGAGAAATGAGGCGGGTATTTTTTTAAAAACTTAATAGAATTATGAAAATAAAATGCAGAACCATTGAAATTAAACCTTCGGAAAGATTAGCAGATGTGATAGATGAAAAAAATTGAGAACATAACTTACAGGAATTTCAGCGAGAGAGAGTAGACAGAATGGGAGAGGGGTAATATTTGAGGAGTTAACGGCTGTAGATTTTCTAAGGTTGATAAACATTTTACAAAGCATGACTCCTGACCAGGATATATATGAAAAAAATCTTTACCTAGAATAATAGCAAAAAATCAAAACTCTGAGGACACAAGAAAAATGGTAAAGCAGCCACACAAAAAATATGAGCGAGACCTATTTTCATGACTCTGCATAGTTATGCATCTAGAATCTAAACATTAAAGCTTATATCTTTCTCTTCCTTTCTAGGGAAGAGTCCAGAATACAAAATCATCTGCTTATATATATGCCATACATATATATATACACACACATATATATTCAATATCCAAGTAATTATAGTTCCTGTCAAAGTGGTTAGTTACCTTAAGAGTCAAGGTTTCAGTCTTTGGAATATCTTTTTTTTTAAGGCCATTTATATGATTTCATTCCACAGGAAAATATGAAATCACAATTTTCACTTTATGTTTACCCTTTATATTACACTATCTTTTTAAAATTTTTATTTTAATTACAATTAACATAGAGTGTGGTATTAGTTTCAGGTATATAATATAGTGATTCAGCACTTCATACATCACCCTGTGCTCATCACAAGTGTATTCTAATCCCTTCTGGTAACCATTAGTTCTCTATAATTAAAAGTCTGTTTCTTACATTGTCTATCTCTTTCTCTTATTTTTTTCCCATTATTCATTTATTTTGTTTCTGAAATTCTGCACACGAATGAAATCATATAGTATTGGTCTTACTGTGACTGATTTATTTTGCTTAACATTATACTCTAGCTCTATTCATGTATTGCAAATGGCAAGTATTCATTCTTTTGTATGGATGAGTAATGGTCCGTGTGTGTACCATTCCTCATAATGCTGCTGTAAGCATATGGGTATATGTATCTTTTTGAATTAGTGGTCTTGTATTCTTTGGGTAAATACCTAGTAGTGTGATTGTTGGATCATGGGGTGCTTCTAATATTTAGCTTTTTGGGGAACCTTTGTAATGTTTTCTATAACTGCACCAGCTTGTATTCCCACCAACAATGCATGAGTGTCCCTTTTTCTCTACATCCTCACCACCTATTGTTTTTTGCGTTATTGCCATTCTGACAGGTGTGAGATGATACCTCATTGAAGTTTTGATTTGCATTTTCCTGATCGTAAATGATGAACATCTTTTCATGTATCTGTTGGCCATCCGCATGTCTTCTTTATAGACATGTATGCTCATGTTTTCTTCCCATTTTTAATTGGATTATTTGTTTTGTGGGTATTGAGTTTTAGAAATTCTTTATGTACTTTGGATACTAACCCTTTATTGGATGTCATTTGCAAGTAACTTCTCCCATGCCGTAGGTTGCCTTTAGTTTTATTGTTTCCTTCACTGTGCAGAAGCTTTTTATTTTGATGTAGTCCCAGTAGTTTATTTTTGCTTTTGTTTTTCTTGCCTCAGAAGACATATCTAGAAAAATGTTGTCATAGTCGATGGCAAAGAGATTACTGCCTACGTTCTTTTCTAGGATTTTTATGGTTTCAGGTCTCATATTTAGGTCTTTAATCCATTTTGAATTTAATTTTGTGTTGACACTAGTATATTTTGCTAATTTTGTATGTATTATAAATACCTGAGCAATCATTAAAAAAATTTTAATAGGGAGTTACAAGTCATAAACAATACATAATCAAATGAAGCCTATTCAAGTGACCCACAGGAAAATTGAGGAAAAAAGTAAAAACAGAACAACAGAGAACAATGAATGAAGTAACAGATGTAACTGAAATCATGCAGTGTGTTTTTTGGCCACAATGGAATCAAACCAGAAATAAAGAAAAGTAGCAGGAAAATCTCTAATCCCTTGATTGATAACTAAATAAATATGTTTCTCAATAATCTGTGGGATCAAAGAAGTCTTTCAGGAAATAAATTGAACTAATACATGACAGTGAATACAAAATACCAAATTTGTGGGATGAAGCTAAAACTATGCAAGGAAATTTACAGTACTAAATAGTACATGAGAAGAGAAAAGATCTCATATCAGTAATCTATGCTCTCTCCTCAAGAACCTAGAAAAATAAAAATAACCTACTGTGAGCAGAAGACAGGAAATAAAAAAGCAGAAATGAATGAAACTGAAAACAGAAAAACAATAGCAAAAATCCATAAAACCTAAAGCTGGTTCTTTGAAAAGATCTACGAAAGTGGTAAAGCTCCATTAAGATTTACAAAGCTAAAAAAAGACACAAGTTGCTAATATCAGGAATGCAATTTGGGATATCATTCAGAACCTATAGATACCAAAAGGATAATAAAGGAATACTACAGACAACTTTATACATACAGATTTGACCTCTTACATGAAACGGACCGATTCTCCAAGTGCAAACTACTTTGTACTTTACCAATTCTCAATAGTACAAGCTATTACAGCTCACCCAGTATGAGACAGATCATTTGAATAGCTCTATAACCAGTAAGGAAATTTAATTTGTAATTAAAAAGCTTTCAAAAAAGAAATCTCTTAAGTCCAGATGTCTTTACTGGATAATTGTACCAAATATTTAAAGAATTAACACGAATTCTACATAGTCTCTTCCACAAGATAGATAAGAGACTACTCTTCCACTCATTCTATGAAACTAGTATTACCCTGATATTAAAACTGGACCAAAAAAGTATAAAAGAAAATGCAAATATTCTTAATAAAATATCAGCAAATAGAATTCAACAATATATAAAAATTATTTTATACCATGACAAACTGGGTTTTTTTCCAGGGGTGAAAAGCTCATTCAGTATTCAAAAATTAGTCAGTGTACTTTGTCATATCAAAAGAGAAATTACATGATCAGATCAGTTAATGCATTTGAAAAGGCATTTGACAAAATGCAATACCCATTTGTTCTAAGAATGTACATGTTGGCTATGATACAGTCAGCATTGCCACAGGAGGAAATAAATGTGGGGCTTAGAAGGAAATTTATTGTGCTCACGAGTCCCAGAATGTTGTCATTGAATGACAGAGCCACAAAGGAAGCATCAGGTTTTGGTCCAGTGGCAGAAGATGGGAGTAAGGGAGATGCTTAAACAGAGCCTTTATTGGGATTTCTATGAGAAAGGCAAGGCAGAGCAGTGTAAATACTTTAGGACTGGCTAGTTGGAATAATTTCAGTGGGCTTTGGGGCATAGAAGTGGTCTCAAGTTGTCTGGCACTTGGCCTTAGGACAAGTCAGGGCAGAGGAAATACTGGCTTGGCGGGTATTAGATAAAAAGATAATTGGTTTACATATGAAAGTTGTGTCATTAGTGCCGCCCTTTGCTATCTGTAAGAATCGGTTAGCCCTAAGAGGGGCAGTCTCTCCTCAGGTCTGTAAGGAACCCAAAAAATGTCAGAGCATCAGGAATACAGAAAATAAGAAAATATAATTAACGTAATTAGTCCTATGATGATGGAAAGATGCCAAATACTGTAAGAAATAATGTAAGAAAATAACACCATTAATGATAAAAGAAAAAAAAACTTAAGGAAACTAGGAATAAAGGGAAACTTTGAAAGCTTGACAAAGAAGGTCTTTTTCAAAACCTACAGCTAAGTCATGCTTAATCATTAAAAAAAATTTCCCCCTAATACTAGGAATGAGGCAAAGATGCCTATTCTCACCACTGCTGTTCAACATAAGTCAACATAAGACTGCAAATTCTAGCCAATGCAAGTAAGGTTAAAAAAAAAGAAAAATAAAAGCGATATAGATTGTTAAGAAATAAAACTGCCTGTTTATAAAAGGTTATCCTCCTATTTGCCTTAGGGTCAAACATATTTGATTATAACTTAAACTTGATGGTGCAAACTGAAGCTATATTTTGAAAAAAAAAAGTTACATACCACAGGGCTATGGAAAAGATGTATTACCCTTTTTCTCTTTTAAAAAGTGCCGTATTTGAATAATACTATTCTATTTTTTTTCTGCTTTCATTTGTCTATTTTTATTGCTTCTAATCTATTGCCTTATTTTATACACAATTGACTAGGTGGATATCTTAGATGATTCCATTTCTCCTTTGTGTAATGAAATGCATGAGCTTCGTGACAACTATTTACATTCATAATTCCTGATTGCTACAGAGTTCCCAATTGTAATAAAGTTGAGGTTACTAGAACTCAGGCCTCCACACAAATGGGATAGATACTAGCTAGCATAGTTCCATTGTTTTTATCTCCTTATTTTAAAGTCACAATTATATTTCAGTGAGTAAAAGCCTTTAGAGTTCAAAGATAATATAAAATTTTGGATTTCTTACACCAAACTTTGTTAGTTGTAGTGCTGAGTTTTTTCAGCACTCTTAATCCCCCTTTTCCAGAACAACTCTACCCTTTACCTTTTCTCTAAGAAAAAGAAGCAGAATTTATTAGGTTCTTGAATGAGAAAAATCCTGTGTTTACTGCAAGAAAGGGAGAGGGCATGAAAAAAATAAAAATTATTAGAAAAAAAGCCTTGATGAGGAAAATAAAGGATTATTAATAATTCTAGGACTTGTACTCATCACAGAAATTGTATATGAATCCCTGTGCTGAGTAGTAATACTTTGTGGTAGTGATGTTAATAATACCACCTGCTTTTCTTCTCTTAGGACTACAGAGACATCATTGACACTCCAATGGATTTTGCTACTGTTAGAGAAACTTTGGAGGCTGGGAATTATGAGTCGCCAATGGAATTATGTAAAGATGTCAGACTTATTTTTAGCAATTCAAAAGCCTATACACCAAGCAAAAGATCAAGGGTATATAATTAAATTGTTTTTGTGTTTAGATTAAATGAAATCAGTAGAAAAGTAGGTTAAGTAGCCAAATGTTGCTTTAATTAAAATTTAGAGCAAAATTGATTTTCTGTTACGTTCTTAGTGGTATTCCTAGTGGAAAAAAGAATTCACGTCTATTTTTTTTCCTTCTATAAAATAACAATGATGTCACTAATGTTTAGGAATGGTTACTTTTCTTAAACACATCTCACATACATATTGTCCTGGTATATATTTAGGGTTATGTGGGCTTGACTTTTCCAGCTGTGTTCTGCATTAATGGAAAGGCATTTTTGTGAATGATTTATAAAAATGAATAAAATTATAAATATCATTTTCTCTTTGGGCAAATAAGACCCCACAAAGGGATGCTATATGGAAGTGAAATGAAAAAGAATAGATGCTGGTCCTAAGTAGCAGTGGAAAAGAAAACAGGTTCAAAACCTCAGAGATAGGGATGCCTGGTTTGGGTGTCTCAGCGGTTTAGCGTCTGCCTTCGGCTCAGGCATGATCCCAGTCCTGGGATCCAGTCCTGCATCGGGCTCCCTGCATAGAGCCTGCTTCTCCCTCTGCCTGTGTCTCTGCTTCTCTCTCTGTGTCTCTGATGAATAAATAAATATTTTTTAAAAACCCAAAATCTCAGAGATAGTTTCAGTGTGACAGAGTTCACGGGAATTTTGTCTACATGAGCCATCTGAATTGATATTAGGGCTTTTACTTTAAGAATCTGGGGCTGCCTGGCTAGCTCAGTCAGTAGAGCATGCAACTCTTGATCTCAGGGTTCTAAGTTTGAACCATGTGTTGGATTAGAGAATACTTAAAATATTTTAAAAAAGAAAAGAATCTGGAAACTTGGAATATTTCTAATCTAAATATAAAAATAATTGTAAGCATGCTTTAATTTTGCTCTTCATGTAAAGAGATTGGGGGAAAGTATTGTTTAAATTGTTAAAACTACTCACTAGTAAAATATTTGTATGTTAATATTTACTGAACAAGCATTTTCCTTTGAGGAATGTTTAAACTTTTTTTTCTTACCACAGATTTACAGCATGAGTTTGCGCCTGTCTGCTTTCTTTGAAGAACACATTAGTTCAGTTTTATCAGATTATAAATCTGCTCTTCGTTTTCATAAAAGAAATACAATAACCAAGAGGAGGAAGAAAAGAAACAGAAGCAGCTCTGTTTCCAGTAGTGCTGCATCAAGGTATTTGATTTCTTTTAAAAAGCATCAACTGATCTATAACTTTGTCATCTAAATGATAGAACTTGGTGTTTTTTAATACTTCCTTTACTATTCCCTATATTGCAGAATGATATATTTGACATGCAAGTTCCTAAGATGTGGAGGATTTTTAATCTTTTAACTAAAGCTATACTAGTGTAAGTGCTTAAATTCAAACTGCTAAATCTATACAGTAAAACAGCATTTTTAGGATAGTGATGGCATCATGCTTTCTGTCATATAACTGTAGCATTTATGGCGATCCTTCACTAAATATTCACTTTCAAAGGCTCACAACCATATGAAATCCACTACAAATCTCATATTTTAACATATTTCATAATAGTACAAATATTGAATCCAACAGTATTATTAAACTATTTTATTCATCTACGTAAAGGTATAAGAATGACTAATGATACTATTTTATTTACAGCCCTGAACGGAAAAAAAGGACGTTAAAACCCCAGCTAAAATCAGATATCTCTACCTCTCCATTCTCTACACCTACACGAACAGTTCCACCAAGGCATAATGCCACTCAGATAAATGGTAAAACAGAATCCAGTTCTGTAGTTCGAACCAGAAGCAATCGAGTGATTGTAGATCCAGTTACCACTGAGCAACCATCTACTTCTTCAGCAGCAAAGACTTTAATTTCAAAAGCTAATACATCTGCAATGCCAGGGAAAACAAGTAAGAATCAGTTATAGTTTCTAAAGTGAAGTATATATAATTTTTAAATTTAAGCTTTTATTTTGCCAAGTAAAATATACTGGGTTTTAGTAAATTCGGGCAGAAAGTGGTTTTGCTCTCTTTATTGTTTTTGCTCTTTTTTGTTTTCATTTTTAATAAGAAAAAATTGAGATTTAGGAATGTCAGTGTAGAGTAATGCTTAAAAATGGCAACTCTGATCCAAACTGCCTGAATTTAAATCCTGGTACCCAGACTTGGTAATAATTTGCCAAGTTGCCTTTATAATCTTGAGGTAACTTGTTAGTGTCGAAAAGATCTGAAACGGTTTTTTCTGTTTAAAAGTAGATTTCCTGAGGAAACATTAAGCAACCCGAGGTTTTATCCTTTTGGCTAATTCAGGTTAGAAGTAATCCCAACCTCCTTGTTTGTTTTTAGGTTAAATAACTCTTAGCTTTTAATTTTGTGTGTGTGTGTGTGTGTGTGTATGTGTTTTAGTTCTAGAAAATTCTGTGAAACATTCCAAAACCTTGAATACTCTTTCAAGCCCTGGTCAATCCAGTTTCAGTCATGGCACTAGGAATAATTCTGCAAAAGAAAACATGGAAAAGGAAAAGCCAGTCAAACGTAAAGTGAAATCATCTGTACTCTCAAAAACATCCACTCTTACAAAGTCATCACCTATCATTGAGCAAGGTAAGGTGTTCTTTGTAGCTTCCAAGATACATAGTACATATTTCTTTAAAAATGATGCTTTTTGTCGAAGGTAGCATTTATATCCTCTCTTTATTAGTATGCTCATTTAAAAGTCACATACTCTGTACTAGTTGATAGATTCAGTGAGACATCTCTTGATTTGTAGCTTTGTGCCCAAAGCAAACTCTGTTGTCATTAAACTTAAAAGCCATGAAAACCTTGCTATATGGAAATGAAAACAAATTTTAGAATCAAAGCCTTTTATATTAAATAGTTCCTAACTTCATTATTATACCACCTTAAGTATATTCAAAAAGTTTAAATTAAATTGGATTTAATTAACCCAATGTAGCAGTCTTTACTTATCTAGAAAAATTAAGTTGTTTTTACATCACAAAATTCAGCACACTGCCCTTCCCTAAATAGTAACTCATCAGAGTTGTCTACAGCCCGACCACTATTCTGTGATACAACTTTTAACCCTTTAGAGTTAAGCTTCCAAATTCTTTCATCTGCATATTTTCATTATAAAAGCTTTATGTTTAAAAGATGGAGAAAGTAACTTACATAATATACCTTGTGACATGTTAAAACAATTATGGCTTGTTGGCAGTAAGCAGCTCAAGAATAAGCATTTTGTATCATGACTTCCAAATTATGCGTAAACAATTTCCTCTTCAGTTTTATTAGAAACCTCTCAAAATTTAATTTTTCAACTGAAACATCCTTTTTGATTACTGGCATTGGAATCTACCCCCCTACATAAGCCTTAAAATCAGGGAGTCATCTGGCCTTCTCTTCCAGATACACTTCACAGTCGTTAGTTTCCTTTACTAATGCTTCCTTAATATCTCAAAAATCCATTCCTCCTATCACTTCTGTGTTCTTAATTCAGTCCTACATAATTTCTCAACTGAACTATTATCTTAGTTTCCTAACTTGTCTTACTGCCTCCATTCTCAACTCTTCCACATTGTGCAAAAATGATCTTTCTGATCATTTTGCACTCTGGCACATCTTGTGTGCACGCCCATACAATACACACTCACATCCTTCCCTGCTTTCAAATGACATGTGAAGTCAGTTTCAATGTTTTTGCCTTTTATTTTTTTTTGTTTTTTGTTTTTTGTTTTTTTGTTTTTGCCTTTTATATAAGATTCTTCATTACTTGGCTCCTGCCTAACATTCCAGCTTTCTTTACTTTCTCCTCTTTTCTTTTTAAGGTTTTATTTACTTATCTATTTATTTATTTGAGAGAGCAAGCAGGAGAGGAGGGCATGGTGAGGGTAGAGAGAAGCAGGCTCCTCACTGAGCAGGGAGCCTGAAGCAGGGCTCAATCCTAGGACCCTAGGATCATGACCTGAGCCGATGGCAGATATTTAACTGAGTCACCCAGGTATCCCATTCTTTCTCCTTTTCATATGCCACCTATCCTCTACAACTTGAAAGTCGCTGAAATACCATTGCCCTCTTCTTCTTTCTTTGGAATCTCTTTTTTTTTTTTCCAATTTAATGGTTTCCTATTACCTTTCAAGTCTCACTTTGAAATATCATCTACTCCAGGAAGCTTCTTCTTGAGTCCTTCAGACAGAATCAAGCACTTAATCTTTTATTTGCAGGAACACCCAGTTCACCTTTTTGTGGCAGTTAGAGTATTCTTTTTTACATGTGTCTATATCGAGTAGAAAAGAACTCTTGTCTTTACTTTCTCTAATCACCTATACTTAGTATATAGTGGACAATAAGTATTTGAATAATCAAGCAAATATGCTCGTTTGGGCAATACATGTACAGAAGCAAATGACTTTGTGTATATGAGTGTTTTATATTTTTATATTACTCCTTTCTGAACTAAATTAAAAATTGTATATATGGGCAGCCTGGGTGGCTCAGCAGTTTAGTGCCACCTTCAGTCCAAGGCGTGATTCTAGAGACCCAAGATCGAGTCCCACGTCAGGCTCCCTGCAGGGAGCCTGCTTCTCCTTCTGCCTGTGTCTCTGCCTCTCTCTCTGTCTCTCATGAATAAATAAATAAAATCTTTAAAAAAATTGTATATAGTATATTTATAGGCCTTGCTTCTGTCACTTTGAACCCTACAGAAATTAAATGTATATAGTAAATTGATTCTAGCATTATGTTGGGGGGGACGAGTCCAATAACCAATTTGATTTACATGTTTGAGTATCACAAATATATGAGTTACCAGTACAGTATATAAATATGATTAGCTAGCTAATAAGTCATTATTATGTAAATATTGAAACCTGGATTAATGGAATCAAGAGGCAGTGCTGTCCAATGGAAATATAGTATAAACCATGACAAGCATGATTTAAGTTTTCTAGTAGCTACTACATGTAATAATAACAGGTAAAATTACCAATTTTAAGAATTTATTCTATTTAATCCATTATATCAAAAATATCATTTCAGCATGTAATCAATATTTCAAACTATACATATTTAAATTTAATTAAAAATTCAGTTCCTCAGTTGCATTAGCTGTGTTTCAAGTGCTTAATAGCCACATGGTTAGTAACTACCTTGTTGAGCAGCACAGATCAACATAAAGAGAGCTACCTTTGTTCTTAACCTTTTTTAGTTTATGTATTGCTTTGTAAAGTTGATGAAATCTGTAGTTCTTTACCCAGAAAATGCACCTAGGCGTATTAACACAAAATTGGGACCATTTCAAGACGTTCATGGAGTCCTTGAAGCCAAGCTGTAGAATTTCTATAGTGGGTGTATGGACTGGATATTTAGAATCCTTGTCTTAGTAGTCTTAATGTAAAACAAGATATATAGAATCCTCAGGTTAAGTGTAATTGTGTGTTAGAAAATACTTTTTTCACAAACACACAAGCACGTTTCTCCCCTGCTTCCCTTCCCCTTACTATACTAGAAGACCACTAAAGAAAATTATTGGTACTCTGTGGGTCAGGAAATGACAACTTTGCCCTTTCCCTCTGCTTCTGGCTCTGACCTCTTGTGACCTTGATTTTTTCCTTGACATTTATGAAATATAAATTAAACCTATGGCAAAAAAAATACCATTTTGAAGAAGCATTCTCTTTAAAAGCAGTGTTCATCTCTTTATGGATTTCCTCTAGAATATTATATTGCATGATACCCATCACAACCAAACAAAAAAATCTGAGAACTTTGAAGGAAAAAGTGATAATACATGTCTTCATCTGATAGGGTAATAGCATTTTTTTTTCAACACAGAGGGCAGTTCATCATGATGGAGATCCTGTAGATATAGAATTTGATCTTCAGAATTTTCTGATTTTTTTTATAAAGCATAATGGCCTTTATCATGGAATTTGTTACAATTATAATGGTGGCATACATAATAGGGTTGATTGATACATGGAGTCAGTACACTTATGATAATAAATCATTTGCCATTCAATTGCACGAGGATATAGGACTGTTTCAAAGAGCTTGTGAAGAAAACTTCTATTTAGTTGTTTATTTAATCCTTTTTAAACAATTCTGAGAACATAGTTCATGACCAAGAGTAACTTATTTCTACTCTTATAGTTAGGGTATGTGAAGAATATCAAAGGCATGGTAGTTTTTATGGAGAATAGCTGATGTAAATTATTCCAGTAGATGTACTCTGAAACTCCTTATGTGGTAGGATTAAGAGAGGAGATCCTTTTTACTTCTGAGGGACTTAAGGAAATATTTAGACTATAAAATGTTCTGTGATTTTAGAGAGGGTATGATGATCACATCCAAAATAGACTGAAATAAGATTTAGAATCATTCCAGTCTTGATAGTTGCTTTTTATTCCATCCCTAACAGGAAATAAATGATTAGAGATAAGTAGAAGGGGATTGCCAAGTTAAAATGTCATGGATTTTATATAAGGTCATTTTCCATAATTGAACTGCTTAAAGGTGGTAGGAGTACAGAAAACTTTTTAATGAGGTAAACAATAAAGTTCTTTGTGGTTGCTAAGCTCTGTACAAATATATAGGGTCATTTTGTGTAATGGAAAAAATGCTTTTATATTAAAATGTGTAGTAAAGGTATAGTAGTGGAGTAAGAAGCCTTGGTTAATCACAGCTCTATCATAATTTACAGTATTGACAGATTATTTGCTCTGAGTTTCATTTCCCTCATGTGAGATCATTAATGACTTCACTGAGGATCTTTTCTCCTCTGAGTTTTCAGTAGAAAATAATGCTATTCAACTATTAGCCTTCTGCTGGTTCTTTTTTCATTTTAGTAAAACAAAAATTAGGATTGCATTGTTACCTAAGTATAGCAGTGTTTTTACTGACTAGTTTGAGGGTCAAATTAAAAAAGCAATTCCATGTATTAAGTGTGCTGCTGTTCCTTTTTAGCAGATTGTAAGAACAATGCTCTTGTACCTGGAAGCATTCAAGTAAATGGCCATGGAGGGCAGCCATCTAAACTTGTGAAGAGAGGACCTGGAAGGAAGCCTAAGGTAGAAGTTAATACCAATAGTGGTGAAGTTATCCACAAGAAAAGGGGTAGAAAGCCCAAAAAGCTACAGTATGCAAAGCCAGAGAATTCAGAGCAAAATAATGTGCATTCAATCAGAGATGAAGTAGTTCCTTCTTCAACATGCAGTTTTCTTTCTGAAACTAATACCGTAAAGGAGGATTTGTTACAGAAAAAAAGTCGTGGAGGCAGAAAACCAAAAAGGAAGATGAAGACACAAAAACTAGATTCAGATCTCATAGTTCCTACAAGTGTTAAAATGCTAAGAAGAAGTAACCGAAAAAAGCCAGATGATCCTATGGATGAGGAAGAAGAGTTTGAGGAACTTAAAGGCTCTGAACCCCACATGAGAACTAGAAACCAAGGTCGAAGGACAGCTTTCTATAATGAGGATGATTCGGAAGAGGAGCAGAGGCAGCTGTTGTTCGAAGACACCTCTTTGACTTTTGGAACTTCTAGTAGAGGACGAGTCCGAAAGTTGACTGAAAAAGCAAAAGCTAACTTAATTGGTTGGTAACTTGTACCAAAATATTTTACTTTGAAATCATAAAGCAGGTACAGTTAAGGAATACGTAGAACTAAGGCTTCTGCTTCCTTGCTGCTATGGTGGATTAGGGAATGTTATGATTTGATTTGCAAAAAAACAAACAAACTTACAAGACACTTCACTTCTTTAAATGAATATATATATATATAAATATATACATATATATTTTAAATGTTTGCTATTTATTGCCCTTAGATAGGTTATGCATTTCAACATTCATTTCATTCACTGTTTGAAACAAAAGAAATTGAGGACCTATAATGAATTCCCAGTTTATTTCTGGAAAAGACAGTTCTGCTACACTCTTAAGGAGCATAATATTCCTAGTGATAGAGCATTTCATGTTAAAATGAATTATTTTTTACCAAGCCAGGTACATTTCTATTGATACAGAAGTCGTGCCCCTAGGAAGACAGATGTTATCAGAGTAGCAGTAAATTAAGAAGTGTGTTTCCTCTAAAGATAAATATAAAATTCCCACCATTTGATACCCTAAAAAGTTTAATTTTAATTATAGAATGTTCATCTACAAAGAATCTAGACAAGGCTTTTGCTGTATTCCATTTCTGCCAAACATAAGAGAAAATGTACTGATGAAAAGGAAACATATCCACATTGGAAAACATTTGACTGTCTAATTTTTCAGACCTTGATTCTTATATCAATCACTCAATCTCTGTTTATTGTGCCAAAGACTGAGAATCAGTGCAGTGGAAAGCCTGTTTTTGACTGTCAGGACAGCATACACTTTTCAATATTGGAAAGGCTATATATTATTCTAAAGAGCACGTTATTAAAAAGAGTTATGCTGAGATGTATCTTTTTTTGGTACTTAATAGTAGAAAATAATGCACTGGTGGGTCCTTTGACAGAGATGTTTTAGAGAAAATGTTTAAGTGGTTAAAGGATTCAAGGAAAATACAGGAAAAAGGTATGGGATTTGATGTTTACTTGTTGATCTGGATTAATGTCGTTTCTAAACTTTAGACATATCTAATAGGCTAAAATGACTTACAAAGAAATGTGTCTGTGTGTGTATGTGTATATATTGATAAATGGGTATAATTAAATATATATACAAACACATACTTATATACTATTACCCAGGTATAAATTCTTTTTTCAGGATTTTTTAGATAGTGGTAGAATAAAAATAATTTTAAAATGTCATACTTTATAGTTTAATTTTAAGGGGAAGATTGGTTATTTTCAATTATTAAAGGTTAAAATAGGCCAAATCACTTTTTATGCAATCATGTTTTATACAGTGGTCTCATTGCACATTGTGTTTTTTCTGCACTTTTTATGGTATCCTTATCACGCTGGTATGTCAATATACACCCTAAAGAAAAATTCCATTTAATGATTGTGCCTTGTATTCTATTATTTTTTGCATCATTAGTAAAATTAAGTTGTCTATTGTAAATGATAACTATATGACTTAGGAGAATGTATTGCTATATGTACTGCTATGGAAAAGGAAAGCAGTTATTTATTTGTTTATGGTACAGTTAGTTATTTTATACCTTAAAAACCAACATAAATACCATTTCTATTGTTTGAAAATTATTGTCCATTTTTTAAAAAGTTTAAAGAATGTAGTATTTTCTGAGGACTGGTATGGTACAAAAATGTAACCAAAATTTTCAGATACTACATTTTTAAAAAGTAAGGATGGGAAAATGTGTATCAGCATGACCCTGATATAGAAAAATAAAGTCTTTAATGGAACCTTGGCAAAATACATTACATAATCATTTCTTATTTCTGGTAGGGATAAATGTCAGTCATTTAATTGTATTGAAGAACAATGGAAAGTGATGCATTTGGGCTTTTTTTAGATCATTTGTAACTAAATTTGTACAGAAATCCTCCCGTGAAATTAAGTAAACCATTTTCCAGATCTTAACTGGATTGCTGTGATTTTGCAGTCGAGAAATAATTTCAAATTTTTCAGGTTTTTTGTATATTTATTTTTTTCTAACAAATATATTTAACTATATAATTAAAATTCAGTAGTTAAACTCTTCATAATGCAGAAATGGATGGCTTGGTTGTATAGTAAAATGAGTCTTTCAGTTACACCGTTATTGAGAATAATGTGTATGTTTGAGATTTAAGTCATTAAAGTAATGTGTTGCTTTTGAAGGCAATCTATTTGAAACATGTAATTTCCTGATGTTATCTGCATTGTGTTGGAAAAAAATAATAGGCTATATATAAATCCATTTTTGTAAAAGTTATGTGTATAGTTTTAAGGTGTGTACAGAAAAAGGAAGAGCGTACACAGTCTTAGAGTGGAGTATACCTCTAATATGATGTATGGATTAGCAAAGAAATGATTATTTACCATCTTAACTGCAACAAGTAAATGTATTGTTCTGTTCTAAAGACACTGTATATTTATGACCTTATTTGGACATCATTAGACACTGGTTTCTTAGTAAAGCAAAAATGACTTGGATCCAGATTCTTTGTAATTGAGACACTTAAAATTATGTATTAGTAATAGCAGATATATTTAGATTTTATATTTTTATAATTTAGCTTCTATACATGCAAAAGTTGAATTGAGAAATTTACGTCATTGCCATATTTTTGTTTTGTTTGACCAAATATCAAAAATATTGGAAAAGTATCCTCTTTGAGACAGTGACACCATGTATGTACTCTTCATAGGGCAAAAGGAAATGTTGACAGTTGTCATAGGTGAGCAATAAAAGCTTCAAGTTTATTGAAAGTTTCAGAAATATAACTTGTTACATACATGGAAAGTATAAATCAATTTATATATTTTTAAGTACCTAACCCTAATATTCTTTCCCTCGACCCCAGCAGTCTCCAGTCCTAGTCAAATGAAAAAATTATAAAATGTTGCAAATGAGCAGTTTAAACATTCAGTCTAATTACAATCTCACAACTGGGCAATATATATATATAGCTTCTTAAAATTTTATCCTTTGCAATCTACTAATATGTCATTAGACTGGTTTCTGCATAAATTTATGTACTAAAGGTTTGTTGGTCTTGTTTCCATTGTTTTTATTATTGGCACAGCTTCACAAATTTGAAGACTATTATTAACATTATTATGAAAGTATTTTCCTCAAATTTAATTAGAATAACTAAAGGATAATTGTGAGCTCGATCATGTCACATCTGAAATAAAAATTTGGCTGAATTTAGTTAACACTTGGAAATGAATTGCAAAAGATAGACTAGTCTACTAAAAGATCCTCATGCAGCAGCAGTGTGTTAACATCTAGAACTGCCCATTATCTGTAGTGTGGTATATTAATCAGACATTTTAGCAAATGTATTCAAATAACTTTTTTGCTTATGTGATATTCACAACTTTTACATGTTCTAAAATTTGACTTCTAATATACATTATAGTAGTATTTAATTCTAGCATTCCATTTTGTCCATACATACCTATGTATCTCTCACATGTCAACTGGAAGCAATTTTGATTATCAATTTTCTATTTAATGAAAACAAATTGTTATTCTGAATGTTTTTGTTCACCTGAAATTTATTTTTGAGTAGGTTGAAAGGACCAAGATACTTGAGTGTTTAAAGGGCTTATAAGCATTCTCCTTATATGCAGGAAACACTTGATTTTAAAAGTCATAAGAGGGGAAGTAATTTTATGTTCCATGAATTACCCCCCATACTAAGAAAGTATTTAAGAAAGTATTTTTTACATAAGAGGTTGTGATGTGGTTTAGTTATGTTTAGGTGAGAATTTATTTTCCTATTAAAATTAGAAAAATATACCTTTACTCCTTGCACTTCTCCTCAGTTCCCCAAATTTCCAAGTGATTTGAACTAAATACTACATTTACTAAGAAACTACTTATGTTCTTAATTATACTGAGCTAAGCACTACAAATGATGTTTTGTACTATGTACAGTAGCCAAGAGGTCAAATTGAGTCAGAAGACTGTAACTACCACTTTTGACGCTCCAGAGATAAATCTTGTACACACTGCAGTAAAATAATTAGAAAATATTATGCGCTATAAATATATATTATTTTTAGTTTTGATAGCTCTGTGTTGAAATACTTTTTTAATGCAGATGAAATCATCAGGAAATTAACCTTTATATGGCACAAACCAAATACATAATAGTGGGTGGCTATGAGTTTCTACATTTAAGGAGCTAAGAATAGGTTTGAAATGATATATAGTACACATGATATGATGCAGAGGGCACACACATGCTCATTACTTTTTAAGATTGTGTGTGTTGATTAATCACAATGATAAACTATTAATTGAGGCAAAAATACAAAGTTACATTTTTGGACCATATTAAAACTGCAAGAAGATGAGGTCTTCTTAAAGATCTTTTAGAAAACTTAAATCCTGTCACACGATATTTAGACGTGTAGAATGTAGCTCAATTTTTTAAAAGTAACTGACCTAGAGGGTTAAAGTTGAAACTGACACATTTTCAAATTAAAATTATACTTATTTTGTACAGAAAACAATGTTAAACACAAGCAAATCTGTTGTATGTAATAAGTAACACAGAGTTTAAAGACAAATTATTTAGCTTTATTGAGGTTTTTGTTTTTTCCTTCCAGAAACCTGGAATATCATGTTATGAACAGCAGTCTCACATCAGAATAGCAGTGCCCTTTCTTTTTGTACATATTGATTGGACCTTTCTTTACTGTTATGTGGACACTTTCTATGTTAGTTTTGATGCATAATTCTTTGAATCCTTTTATACAAACTAGAATGTATGTGTAAGAATTCCTGTCCCTGCAATGTAGTAACTACAAACTTATTTTTAAATAAATAGAAAACTTGTTTTTCTAAGCAATTTTGTAGAGCCTCCTGATTTATTATTATTATTATTATTATTATTAACAACAAAACAGTACATGATTTCATCAGGCATTGTACCAAAGAAGTTATTATGTAAATGCACTATTTAGCAGAATGTTAAAATAACTTGCCAGTTAAAGGATTGTGGGTACCCTAATTCCAAAATAACCAAATGTTGAAAATAGGTCACTTCCTTTTTTTTTTTTTTAATATAATATTTGTGAGAGAACATGTGCGCATTAGAAATGGGAGGAGCAGAGGGGGAGAATTTCAGGCAGAGCCTGGCTTAGAATTTGATCTCTTGACTCTGAGATCACAACCTGAGCTGAAACCAAGGGTCTGTTGCTTAATCGACTGAACCACTCAGGTGCCTCAAGTTTCTTCCTTTTAATATACACATTTAATAAAACAATTTTACTAGTTTATGATGTGCAAGTTACTGTACTGGGTGATAAATATGATATTCAGGTATTTCTAAGATAATTCAAAGTTTTTCAAAATGAAGTAAAATTTCTGCAAAAAAAATGGAATGATGAAAAATGTCTCTTGTTAAGCAGTTATGCAAAATAAGATTGTGAAGGTATTGCTGTTTTCCTAGAAATTTGTTCAGATGGGGCATACATTTTCAACTTCCTAAAAATCCTAATTTTAGTATAAGGAATACATAGGCTATAATAAATGATAATTCAAATTAAGTAGTTAAAGGGGTGACTTGTGATTTTGTACTATCAATGACCATTTCTCCCTAAGAAATTTTGTTTAGGGCAGCCTGGGTGGCTCAGTGGTTTAGCGCCACCTTCAGCCCAGGGCATGATCCTGGAGACCTGGGATCGAGTCCCATATCAGGCTCCCTGCATGGAGCCTGCTTCTCCCTCTACCTCTCTCTCTTTCTGTTTCTCATGAATAAATAAAATCTTTTTTAAAAAATTTTTCTTTGTTTAAATGACTGTATAAGTATAAAATTCTAAGTTGAGGAAAACAGTAAACATTCCCAGGGTACCTTTTTTTTTTTCTCTAAGCTGATACTAATACCAAGTATATATTTACTTAGGGAGCCAGTCAAGAAAAATTCATTTTCAGTAACCAGTATTTACTGGTTTCTCTTTTGGAATAACAACTTTATTTTCTAGGCTGTTTTCCTGTTGTTTAAGGACAGTAAGATTAAAAACCAAAGCACAGGACTTCTATCTCTTGCATTATACATACCTTGTGTTTATAATCTTTTTGCACTTAACATGTTTTACTCTATGTTGATTGCTCTTGGGTTTGGGAAAAAAAAAAAAAACAGATTCAATGAAATACTTTTCTGCCTAATTAGCTAGACATGGTGGCAGCAGTGTAATGGAATGAGCTAGGCTGAGTTGAGTCATCTCTTTTAGCTTCACTTTCTTCATCTGTAAAGTTTAAAAAGCAATTAGATAATCCGCAACATCCAGTTCATTTCAAATAGTCACAGGATTATTTCTCATTTGTATATTGTCCCCTGTAGTTGTGGTTCAGTTTTGGCTTCTCTGTTTAGTCCATAAATAAAATAATGCTATTGTATAACTTTTAGGTAAGCTGTATATTGTCATGACCTAATTGTGTAAGTGAAAGACCTTCTGCACCCTTAGAAAAGGAAGTTTTGAGTTGCAGTATTTGTTTACTGCTAATAAAAGGTAAAAGTTTGGTGATTTTTCCCAGGGCCCTCTGGGAAGTCTCAAAGGTAGTTTCTGTGTAAAACACACCTTGAAATTTTTTTTTTTTTTAGGACTCAATTTGGGGAAAGCAAAAGTTTCAGAGGAGATTCAATCACTTCATTAAGACAGGATCATAAGTGCCTGAGAATGTAGTTCGTTTCCCACTTCATAGAAATGAAATAAAATATTTAAGAAGAAACAGAGAAGGCAGAGCAATTTCAAGGAAACACATCTTTCCCCAGTGGGAAACTTCTTTCATTTTGGTCTTTGTTTTAATAATCAAGGACAGTATAAAGTTAAAATAAAGCCAACCAAATTATTCTGATGAGATATGGAAAATCTATCTGAGCAAATTATACAGAAGTTGAGGAATTTAGTCTTCTTTTGAGGCCTTTAAGAACAATTATTTTAATGGAGAAAGCCAAATTCTAGTTTGGTACTGACCTACTCCTGAACAGTCAAGTTTTCTCACGCTCTTCCCTCCCCTTTCCTTGCTTCTGAATAACTGCATCAAAGCTGGGGGATTTTTGTCAAATTTTTTAGTACATTTTGTAAATTTCCTTTTAGACTCTTCTAGATACTCAAGTTTTTCATATTTTAGAACAAATAGACACCTCAGGACAAAACTCTTTGTCCTAGAAAAACAAACTCACTCTGTTATCTTGATACTTAATTGTATTTTTCTGGCAGTGTTTGTCTCAACTACATACGTTAAATGCAGATTTTAAGCAATATAATTATTTCACTGAGAAAATCAAAGGAAAGGAATTGAAAGCTGTCGTGTGGAAGCATCTGCAGAATAGCAAAGCTCATGAAAATACATAACTTTGAAACCTTAAAGTTGCAAAAATAGTTAAATACATAACCCAAAGATAGCCATCCATAGTATTATAAATAAAAGAAGCAAATGTAAATAAAATTACTCTAAGTGAGCAGTATTTCAGTATTGAATCTTATATAACAAGTAGGTACCCAATGATTACCCACTAACATTAGTCCAAAGTTTGAAGTTACCTGAGGATCTTGGAAATTCTATTCTAGCTGACATCCTATGAAACATAATTACTATTACGAAAACATTTATCAGAATCACAATTTGTTTGAAGACACTTTATATTTTTATTCTAAATACTATGTAAGTAATGTTAGCTTATCTAGTTAGACCAACATGAGAAATTTAAGGGCTTCAGATTAACTTGTCTTTTAAACAAACCCAATCTTCATTTTAAAAATAAAATGTATCCTCTGAAACTAATATTACATTATGTTAATTAATTGAATTTAAATTTTTAAAAAGGAAAAAATATTCTTGGATTATACTCCATACTTATATAGAAAAGACAGCCATTATTTAAGTTAAGTAACTTTAATAAGCAAAATTACTAAATCAGCTTAATTTGCCCAAAGATTTTTAATTAAATAAACTAGGACTCTTTTTTTTTTTTTTTTTTTTTTTTTAGATTTTAGTTATTCATGAGAGACACACAGAGGCAGAGACATAGGCAGAGGGAGAAGGAGATTCCCCATGGGAAGCTTGATGCAGGACTGGATCCCAGGACCCCGGGATCACGCCCTGAGCCAAAGGCAGACGCTCAACTACTGAGCCACCTAGGTGCCCTGCACTGTTTTTATACAGCAAGCTTATTTGTTAATTGTAGTTTGGTATCCAGTGAAATTAGGTTGCTCTATTTTATATAATATGGCTCCTCTGATTACTATGAGAGTTTAATTAGTATTCTTTGGTTTCCTAATACTGACAGAAAAATACATTCCAGACAATCTTTAAAGTGGTCTAAGTGAGGAAGGCTGACTAAAGTTAAAAAGGAAATAGGTCACCAGGGGGATTAGTGAAATGTAGTACCTGTGAAAAAACAAAGCTGGAACCTCAGAGTCTTTAGGATAGAGCTCTGTCTGGAAGCAAAGGGGCTATATATATTTGTTATTTCTCTGGGTAAATATGGCCTTTATAGTTTTAATAGGGTTATCTTTATTTCATGGAAATGGAAACAGCACAAAGCTTGATGAAATTATCTGTTTCATAAATTTGGGGGTAGTGTTTTAGCGGAGTTCACGAAGTCCTTTTCAATGACTTTTAAGATTTTGGTTAAAGGTCCCACTCAGATTAAGTACACTTAAATGTTAACTTGTGGATTTTGTCCAGTAGAGTTAAAAGTTGTTTCTGTTCATTGGAAAAAATAACTACAAAGTTATTGTATTGGTCAGTAAAACATTAACCAGTTTTGAATCAAATTCAGTGATTTACCTTCCTGTGAATGAGCTATACTTCCTTCCTTGAAAGCATCAATTTTTTGAAAACTGGGCATTTAAAATATTGTAATATAGTGATTGGAAACCACATTCTCCCTGCCCAGGTTTTTTCAAAACAATCTTTGTAAGAGATACTAAAGACAATCTTTCTTATAAAAACAAGTAGCTCACAAACATTTTAATTTTTTTAGTAAACCTTTTTTTTTAAAAGATTTTATTTATTTATTCATGAGAGACACAGAGAGAAAGGCAGAGACATAGGCAGAGAGAGAAGCAGGCTCCATGCAGGGAGCCTCATGTGGGATTCAATCCCTGGACTCCAGGATCCTGCCCTGAGCTGAAGGCAGATGCCCAACCGCTGAGCCACCCAGGAGTCCCAGCTCACAAACATTTTAATGTAAGAGTCCCAGTTCAGGGGCATCCGGGTGACTCAGTTGATTATGTGTCTGCCTTCTGCTCAGGTCGTGATCCAGGGTCCTGGGATTGAGCCCCACATCAGGCTTCCTACTTAGTGAGGAGCCTGCTTTTCCCTCTCCCTCAGCCTGCCACTCTCTCTGCTTCCCTGCTTGTGTTCTCGCACTCTCTCTGGGTCAAATGAATATATAAAACCTTAAAAAAAAAAAAAAAAAAGGCTGGGATGCCTGAGTGGCTCAGCGGTTGAGCATCTGCCTTTGGCTCAGGGCATGATCCTGAGGTCCTGGGATTGAGTCCCACATCAGGCTTCCCGTGGGGAATCTCCTTCTCCCTCTGCCTATGTCTCTGCCTCTCTCTCTCTCTCTCTCTCTCTCTGTCTCTCATGAATGAATAGATAAAATCTTTAAAAATAAAAATAAAAACAGTGCAAAACTTGCAGCAAACGAAGTTCTCTCCCTTTGCAGGCATTGCTGAATGAACAAATTCTAGCTTTTTTCTAACCATTCTGACCATGTCTTTTCTGGCTTCTTTTCACTTAAATATAGATTTTTCTACCTTAGTTGTCTTTGCAATCTACATGTACTCAAGTGCCAATACATTAATTAAACTAATCGTTAATACACTAATCAAACACTATGTGCCAAGCACTGTTCTACATTCTTTACATATAGTAGCTCTTTCATTTACTTTTTTCAAGATTTTAAGTAATCTCTACACCCAATGTGGGGCTTGAATTTACAACTCCAAGATCAAGAGTTGCATGCCCTTCCAACCAAGCCAGCCAGTCACCCCCATATAGTAATTCTTTTAGACTGCAAAATAGTTTTATGAGTTAAGTACAATTATTATTCCCATGTTACCTTAGGGAAACTAAAACACACAGAGATTAAATAACTTGCTCTTTATTCACAAATGAGTTGACTGGACAAATGAGTGATTTCTATATAGAACATTGGCACTTCTTTCTAAGATTGGTCTTATTACAAAAGGCCATTATATAAACCACCAAAAGGGCTTGCTTCTACTACCCATGATCATTTTCTGATAACTTGGGTTTAAAAAAAACCACCAATCTGTCACGGATCATATTACTTTTTATTGAATCTCAACAGTGTATTTCTAGACATACTAGACCAAGTCCTCTAAGAAGTACACACCAAGATGGGATTAAACATGGAAGAATTTGAATAAAGGAAATGCCTGTGAAAGAAAATTGAGAGGGAGCTAGGAAAAGCTGAGATCTATCAGATGCAATGTTAAGTGTGACCCAAATGAAGCAGAGAGGGAAGGAAGGTTGGATGAAAGTATCTTTGACTGCTATGAAGTCTAAGGAAGACTCACTCACTCAGCAGGATGACTGGGAAGTCCTTGAACCACAGGTGACCACCAGAGGGTTCCCTCATTTCCCAGATAGGTATACACCTGCTTTAGTATCCCTGCGGGCCTGATATTGGCTGGAAGCAACCTCAGGAAAAGGAATCTGTGGCACAAATGCAGCAATGGTGCTTAGAGGCCTGGTCTATTAGCTCTCTATAGGTGGATTTCTTCAAGGCACATTCTCATGGCCACCACAATATGCTCAAGCACCTGATGAGCTTTTGATTTTATTTTAGTCATAAGATCAGTGTAATATTTTTGTTTAATTATTGCCATCACTTCTAACCTCTTGATGTATTACATTGTTAGGAATGCAGACTCACAACAGTCCTTGAAATAATAATCTCCACTAATCTTGCTGTTCATAATTTATGATATGCAGCCTAGTATCCAATGATCCATATGATATGGCCAGAAGTTCATATGTGAAGCATGATAATAATTCTGTCTATATAATACCTAAGATATAAAAACCATAACTTGTTACCATAATTAGCATCAATAAACTCTATTCAGCTTGTTAAGCCAAATGTCATAATTACCTAATAAGGGAGTTGTTCCATCATTTTATATAGGCAACAGATGATTCACTGGAAATCTTGAGAGCAATTCTATATATGCTGTATTTCACAGAAAGCTTTGAAATAGTTTAAGAGTGTTGCCCTGAATTAATTTTTTACGTGACATAGTTAACCAGGAGCCTTGCAGAAATAGAAATTTAGGCAAGACAGCCTAATACACCCTAGACATAATACAAAAATGTCAGATTATAACTGTGTAAACAGACTTTTGCAGCCTGACCAATTTTTTTTTTTTGTTGTTCATACAGTTCGGATGCCTGTCTACCAATAGCCCAGGTGTACAAAAGCTACACATTTTATTTTAGAAACACGAAAGCATTGCACAAATATTTTTAATGTGCTGGATATTGTGATACCAAAACTCAGATAATGGCTCATCTTCAAAATTAAGACTCATTTCAGTCAAGACATTAAAAAAAGTTACCTTCTGGGTTAACTTTTATAATTCTTATCAGCTGAGGCACAAGTTTTTCTTGTGTTTTGAGAAAATTTTTCAATGTTCTCTTACAAGTTACCACCCAAGAATTAGCTAATAAATATATTAACTTGTTGATCCCTAGTTAAAGTAAGTTTCTTTTAATTTAGAGGAATTGGGGACACCTGACTGGCTTAGTTGGTTAAGCATCAGACTCTTGGTTTTGGCTCAGGTCTGATCCTAGGGATAGGAGAAGGGCTCTGTGCTTGGGGTGGACAGGGGGCGGGGGCGGGGGCTTGCTTCTCTTCTCCTCTCTGCCCCTCCCCACCTCTCAGAGAAATAAATAAATCTTAATTTACATGAATGGTTAAAATATTTGATCTATATTACAAATGAGATTTTCTTTTGGAACACTGCATATGACTCAAGTATTTTGGCAAGTATAACATTGCAATGATTACAAATATTGATTCTACATTCTGTCATCTTATGTTTAGTAAGGAGCAGCTAGAAAGTGTCAAAAGATGTAAGAGTGTATCATCTGCTCATTCCTATTGCTTCTCCCCATTTTACTTACTATTTTACCTAATATCAGTATTTTCCAAGAAATCTAATACCCATTTTTAACTCCTTTGACAGAAGTAGTTGAAATATTGCTAAAGAAATAAAGGAGGAGCTTCCTTTTAAATATGTGTTTGTTTGTTTTCATCACTTTTTTGGCTTAAATGCTTTTATTTTTTTCCAGACTTACTACTGTGTAATTGACAAATAAAAATTGTAATATTTAAGGTATATAATGTGATGGTTTGATATTACATTGTGAAATGATTACCACAGTCAAGTTAATTCATACATCCATCACCTCATATAATTACTTATTTTTTCTTTTTGGTCTAGTGTGAATACTTAAGATCTACTCTTTTAGGAAACTTCATGTATAAGATACAGTATTATTAACTGTAATCACCATGCTGCATAAATTAGATCCCCAGAACTTACTGATAACAAAGCTTAAACTTTTTGGCCAGCCTCTTCCAGGTCCACCTTCCCTTCTGAGCCCCTGGATACCACTCTCTACTGTCTGGTTCTAGGAGTTCCACCTTTTTAGATTCCATATATAAATGAGATCATCTCTTCAGTAATATTTGTGCCATTAATCAAGCTTTTATGGTCCATTTTATTATAACAAATGTATAATGTGCTTATACAACATGTGTACCCATGCACTTATAGATTATATTATACTCAAATATTTGTGAAACAAGTTGTAAATATTACTCAAATATTTGTGAAACAAGTTGTAAATATAGTTAAGTGTAAACATGGATATCACAAATCCCTTTAGCAAATAAGGAGCCAGGGATCCCTGGGTGGCTCAGTGGTTGGGGGTCTGCCTTTGGCTCAGGGAGTGATCCTGGAGTCCTGGGATGGAGCCCCACATCGGGCTCCCTGCATGGAGCCTGCTTCTCCCTCTGCCTGTGTCTCTACGTCTCTCTATCTCTCTCTCTCTTTGTCTCTAATGAAAAAATAACAAATAAGGAGCCTGAGTGCTCTCTAATGTCTTTTTCCTACATTTTTGGTGACATATTCTTTGTTTCTCTATAGGACAATAATTCTGTAATATTTCCAAAACTTATTCATGTTTCTTCCCAGCCCTTTGTTACTGTGAACAACCTTGCTATGGACCTCATTCCCTCATTTACTTTTGTCCCACAGTAACTCATCCCCTGCACTGTGGCTGGCAGTGAGTATGTGTGTGTTTATGTTCAGTAAATCCAATTCTGATTATTACTTTTTTACTTAAAAATCCTTCAACCTGGTGACTTGGCATAACCACCTGGAACAAGACTTCAGATGGTCTGGAATGATATCAAGATAACTACAGTAATTGAAGGCATTCCTTTTGCAGATACACATCAAAAGAGCAGTGTTGCACAGTTTGCTACCTCTCTTTCTTTTTTGTCACGAGAACCTGAATCGGTTATAGAAACTTAAAGATGGATGGAAATTTAAGATGGACACACTAGTGCTTCGGCAAGAATTGACTTTAAACTGAACAAATTTTTCTCTTCCTCATTCTTGAAATCCCCCTCTCCCCTCCACTTGTTTTTCTGCAGAATCCTTTGCTCCAGGAACTTGGTATCGATATTAATATCTTGCTGACCTCAATGTACACTTAATAACAAGACTCAGATGGCCAGGGCTAGTGCTAGTCATGAGACCACCTAGAAAGACCTGATGAATGTGGCTGGCAGAGCTTACCAGGTTCCTAATGAAACAGCCCAGATCCTGTATTTTCCTATAAAACACTTCAACCTTTCACCCTGGGTGGGTTTGCAGTTTTGAAGGCATTAGGCTGTTGCAGCCTCTAATGCTGGCAAACTAATAAAACTGTTGTTCCTCTTTACTCTCTAATTCTGTCTTCATGTCATATTTTGGCTCTAGATCACAGAGGTTGGTTTTAGACAACAAACCTACCCTGTCTTTCTCTGCTGTGTACCTGGCACTACAGATGTCAGATGTGAGAATGTGAAAATGAATCTCTTATCACCTAAGTTTTCTAGGAAGAATAAAATACAAAACAAGACAAAACTTCCTCTTGGAGGCTTTCCAGAAAGTTACAATTGTGAAAGGGGCATGGGAAGAGTCAGATGTCCCTGGTCTTCAACCACATTACTGTCATTTATCAACTGTCAGGTCACTTAACTTTCTGAGTCTCTTTCCACAACAACACACAGGCAGTTATGATTCCTGAATGGCCTGCCTTCTACTGTGGTGTAGATCAAATAAAACTTCTATTTAGGGGATCCCTGGGTGGTGCAGCGGTTTGGCGCCTGCCTTTGGCCCAGGACGCGATCCTGGAGACCCGGGATCGGGTCCCACGTCGGGCTCCCGGTGCATGGAGCCTGCTTCTTCCTCTGCCTGTGTCTCTGCCTCTCTCTCTCTCTGTGACTATCATAAATAAATTAAAAAAAATTTAAAAAAAATTAAAAAAAAATTCTATTTATTCCATAACACCTGCTATGTCCTGGTCACTGCAGGCCAGGTTTTCATGTTCATAGACATGAAACACATGGACCTCGTCCTAAAAGAGCTCAGTAGACCAGAGCAGTGTTTCGCAGGATGCACATGGGAATCACCTGGAGGGTCATTTTTAAAAATATGCCTGAGTAAAATATGAGTCCCTGCATCCTGGCCATGTGACACCGAACAAATTTCTTTCTTTTTTTTTTATTTTTAGATTTTATTTATTCATGAGACACACACACACAGAGAGAGAGAGAGAGAGAGAAGCAGGATCCATACAGGAAGCCCGATGCGGGATTCGATCCTGAGACTGTGGAATCACGCCCTAAGTCAAAGGCAGACGCTCAACTGCTGAGCCACTCAGGAGTCCCCCTCAACAAATTTCTTAAACTCATTTAATCTATACCCCAACTGTATGATGGGGAAGCTACTTGATAGGGTAGTTGGAAGTATTAAATAATTCGTAACACCTGCTTCACCTCGTGCCTGGTGCAGAGTAGTAGGTAATAAACTGCTGCAGGTGGGTTGGGAAAGGTAAGTGAGGACATAGCTGGAGTAGTGAGTGATCTTTGCTACAATGGAGACATACAGGTGCTCTGAAGACCCCAAGGGGCTCATCTAACCCAGAGCTGGGATTCCATCCTGGAAAGTATAATGGCGGAGCCCAGTTTTTAATTTTATTTATTTATTTATGATAGTCACACACACAGAGAGAGAGAGAGAGGCAGAGACACAGGCTCAACGCACCGGGGCGGGGCTCGATCACGTGTCTCCAGGATCCCGCCCCGGGCCAAAGGCAGGCGCTAAACCGCTGCGCCACCCAGGGATCCGCCCAGTTTTTAAATCAAAGATGAATAAATTAGCCAGAGAAGCCTGGGAAGCAACTGGGATGAGGAATATCCCAGAGAACGGAGCTTGTTGGATTCTCTTGGAGCATACAAGGAGGGATGAGACTGGGGAAAGCGCAGAGGCCAGATCTTGAGCAGCCTTGGAAAGCATGCAGAGGGTTGGGCTCCTTGCTGTTTGCCATCAGAAGCCACCAAAAGGCTTTTGTTTCTGTGTTTTAGATTTTATTTATTTATTCATGAGAGACACAGAGACATAGGCAGAGAGAGAAACAGGCTGATGCAGGACTTGATCCTAGGACCCCGGGATCATGACCTGAGCCAAAGGCAAACGCTCAACCACCGAGCCACCCAGGTGGCTTTGGCCACCAAAAGGTTTTAAAGTCGGAAGAACGCGATCAGAGTTGCGTGTGAGTTAGGTCACTACATCCTGGTGTGGATGTGAGGGGATCAGATTCTGGAACTGGAGTGGGGTGATCGGTGACTTCGTGTCAGGCTGTTGCAATGGGAACAGAGTAGGAGCCCGAGAGGAGAGGGTGGAAACGGGCCAAACCTACAGGCCCTGGCGGCGTCCCTGGCGGCGTCCCTGGCGGCGTCAGTAGGTCGAGGGACGCGGAGCGCACGAAGGCCGTGCGTGGCCCGGCCAGTGGGCCGAGGAGGGCGGTTCGCCGCGGGAGGCGGAGCTCCGCGGGGGCCACGGGAGGTTCCGGGCGGGGCGCCGGCCGGGCGGCGGCGGTGGGGCGCAGGCCCCCGCGGCGGCGCCTCAGCCCAGCGGACGCCCCCTCAGCGGCGCCCCGGGCTCCCCGCGCCGCGCACGCCGGCGGCCCCTGACGGGCCCCTGACGGGACCGAGCCGGGCTCCTGGGACGCGACGGAGCAGCGCCCTCTCGCGCGGTGGCGGCCTTCCAGGTATTGGGGGCGGGGAAGAAGGAGGCGCCCCGGTGACCTGACCTGGTGCTGCGTTTGGGGCCTGGGGGAGGACAAGTGTCTGGCCTTCCGCCCTCAGGTTTGCTTTGTGCTTTGTCGTCTGCACCTTTCTCTCGCTCTTTGGATGGCTTCTTTCCTTCGTTACAGCCCGTTGCTCAATCTCTTCATTTATGGCGTGGCTTTTTATTATTATTATTTTTAAAATATTTATTCATGAGAGACACACAGAAAGGCAGAGACAGAAGCAGGCTCCACGCGGGAGCCCGACGTGGGACTCGACCCCGGGTCTCCTGGATCAGGCCTGGGCTGAAGGCGGCGCTAAACCGCGGAGCCAGCCGGGCTGCCCTATGTTGTGGGTTTTTAACAAGCGGGGCCTACATCCTACATCGGTGTATTTATAAGTCTCCCAACAGCAACTATCGACTCTACCGGAAATGGATTTTTCAGTCAAACGTGACACCGAGGTCCCTACTTTCCGCGAATCGCCCCCGCCGGTGGTTCTGTGGATGCTGACGCCCGAGCGAGGTTCAAGGATGTGTGTTCCTCTTGAATATCCCTGAAGGGCCAGGACCGCGGTGGATACATGGCCGACGTTCAGTATATTCTTGATAATCCGTCACGTTTTTATGCAGGGAAAAACCTGTGTCCTCCTCTCATTCTTCCGGTGACCTGATCCCACTCCCAGTCCCCCAGCATGTCCTCCTCCCCTGTCGTGGGCCGTGCGCCGTCCTCCAAAGCAGCAGCTCGTTTGCTCCTGACTAGGATCCACTGGTTACTCAGATAAAAGGCAAGTCCCGGGCATATCCGGCTTCATCCGGCCCTTCAGACTCTGCACGTCTGTCCTTTGTGACCCACTCGAGTGTTTTCATTCTTTTTCTTCCATCCTTTTCCTTTACTCTTATCAGAAACAACATACTGTAATAGAAAGATGCCAATTTTAAAAACATTCATTTATTTATTTGTTTTGCAGGGGAGGGGCGAGGGGAAGAGAGAGCCTCTCCAGCAGACTCCCCACTGAGCGTGGACACCTAGGAGCTCGAACCCACCTCCTGCACCTGAGCAGAAATTAAGATCTGTTGCTTAACTGACCGAGCTACCCAGGTGCTGTGGAAAGATGGCATTTTTAACATCCATATTGTAAAAAATAGCAAACCTATAGAATAACATCAAACATCTAATCACTGTTTACCTTTCCAAAAATCTCCTGCTGTAAATATTTTTTAGTTTGTTTGAATCAGGACCCAAATGAGCTCCACACATCGTAATTGGTTAATATATTTTAAGTAATCCATACGTTCTCCCTCTGGCTGGACTTCATCTTAACTTCTGTACCTTTTTATTGTTACTGGAGTTATTTTTTTTTAAGATTTTATTTTTTTAAAAGATTTTATATATTTATTTGAGAGAACACAGTGTGTGAGGAGGGGAGGAATAGAGGGAGTTGGATAAGCAGCCTCTGAGCTGAGCTTGGAGCCTCATGGGGGTTTGATCTCACAACCCTGAATCATGACCCAAGCTAAAATCAAGATTTGGATCCTTGATTGAGCACCCAGGTGCCTCTTAAAATTTTATTTTTTTATAAAAGATTTTATTTATTCACGAGAGACAGAAAGACAGAGACATAGGCAGAGGGAGAAGAAGGCTCCTTCTGGGGAGCCCGATGTGGGACTTGATCCCAGGACCCTGGTATCATGACCCAAGCCAACGGCAGATGCTCAACCGCTGAGTCACCCAGGTGCCCAAGATTTTATTTTTAAATAACTCTACACCCACCACGGGACTCAAACTTACAACCCCGAGATCGAGAGTTGCATGTTCCAACCCCTCTGAGCCAGCCAGGTACCCCCAAGTTATTGTTTTTTAAGGCCTACATAGTGAAATGTGGGACTCAGCAGTGATGTGCAGATTTAGAGTGGAATTCTTGTGCATTTTTCATGTACTCAAAGCCAACATTTTGGCTTAGAATAAGTGAGTAAAAAAGAGCTTACAAATATAAGTCTCTTAAATTATGCTTCCATCGAGGGGCATTTTGTTGTAGTTTATAAAACACACTCTTACACATGTACGTACAGTGGGTTTGCTGAGAGAAGCTAGGTTAAAATCTTTACAAGTCAGCGAAAGAAGAATGTGCTGACCTTCAGGTCAGTCTGTTATTTGCTTGCTTTCCTTTCTTGAATAAATACTTTCCACTGAGGGGGGCACTTGGCGGGATGAGCACTAGGTGTTATATGTTGGCAATTTGAACTCCAATAAAAAAAATACATATAAAAATAAATAAAAAAAAAAATAAAAAATAAATAAAGATAATAATTTAAAAAAAATAATAAATACTTTCCCTCCCCTTCAATATATATTTTCCCCTCACATTTCATATTTTCTCTCTGGTTCCAAGACCGGCCTTTTACATTATTAGTCTTTATAGTTTTCTACGGATGCTGTAATGCCAGAGGCCACTCATCAAAGATGCTGCAGAAGGGGTTTGGGATTAAGTAGAAGGTGGGCCCAGGTAGACCTCTGTGGTCCTTCAATTCCAGGACTGCATGCAGATCAAGAAACAAACCTGATGCTGTGAAGGAAGTGTAAAGGCAGGAGAGAATCCAGTCAGGCTACTGCTGATGAAGAGTCAGCTGATGGTGGCTTAAAAAAGTATTGCATATTGATTTTCCTCCCCAGGAAAAGCAGCACTTCTTTTGGTGGATGTACACACTGCAGCAATAATGTAGCACCTATGTTACAGTGACCGACAGGTATCATCTCAGCAGAATGAGAAGAGCTCAACTTAGCAGAAAAGCCCAAGTAATGAGGCTGTCTCAATTTTTTGTTCTGTGCCAATTTCTAACCTTTTATTTTATTTTTTTTAAAGATTTATTTTAGAGACAGTACAAACAAGAGCAGGGGAATGTGTAGGGGGAGAGGGATAGAGAATCTTTTTTTTTTTATTTTTTAAAGATTTTATTTATTCATGAGAGACACACAGAGAGGCAGAGATACAGGCAGAGGGAGAAGCAGGCTCCATGCAGGGAGCCTGACATGGGACTTGATCCTGGGACTCCAGGATCACGCCCTGGGTTGAAGGCAGGCACTCAACTGCTGAGCCACCCAGGCATCCCAGAGAGAGAGAATCTTAAACTCCATGTTCAGCGTGGAGCTGAGGCAGGCTGGATCTCATGACCTTGAGATCCTGACCTGAGTCGAAACCAAAAGTGGGACATTTAACCAACTGAGCCACCCAGACATCCCTCTAACCTTTTATTGTTTTAATACAGGAATATGGATTAAATGGGTCTCAGGAATTTCAAAGACCTTTTAAGAAAGTATCTTCTAATCCTAGTGAAGGAGGCTTTTCTTGCAGTCTAAGATTTCCCTTTAACTATTTTTACTGTGTATATGAAGTGGGCTTTCTTCTCGGCTCACAAACAGAAGATACCTGTTAAGTGCACCCATGTTTTGTGGGAAACTGGGTACTTGAATCAGGGAAGTATGTTATGCTATTTATTATTTATTTTAAATTGAGTAGTAGCTGGGAAGAAACTTAATGACCTGGTAATGCTTATAATTAGCTTTCATTCCAAAAAACAAAAATGCCAAAAACTAAAAACTAGTAACTTTCCAAGTTTGGTGGTAGTAATTGGAAAAACATCGGTTGCTTCATGTGCAGATACTGCCAAAGGAATTTTCACATTAAAAGTGAGTAAACACTATTTTGTCCTTTTACCTGATAATCCTATATAGAGAAGCATATTGGAACACCTATTACTGTGGAGATTGTGACAAATAGTGTACTGATGGTTTTGCAGCTCTGTATTTTGCAGGCAGCTTTACCAGTACAGTGTTTTGTTTCAGAGATGTGGCAACAATTCTGCCCAGAGTCTTGAAGGGAAAAAAAGTTGTGCTGTATTATAATTCTTTTATTTTCTTTCATCCTTAAGAAGATTGCTACTGTCCTTCAGACGAGACCTTGACATATCATTTAAGATGATGTTTTTTGGATTGCAGGTACAGAATATAATGTTTAATCAACTTAGTGGCTTTTGACAAATAAAGGGTGCACATTTTATCATTTATGTTGCAAAGCAAAGTCTGGAAATAGAAACCTCTTAACACTTTGATATAATCATCCTTCTGTAAATATTTGAAAACAAAACAACTAATCCAAGATTAGCATGCATTCTCCTTTTGGAGTGGAAACTCTGTAATCAAATTTTCCTTCCTTTTTATGGAGGCAGGAGAGGGTGGTTTAATAAATTATAACACTACATCTCTTTATCCAGATTAGTAGAATACTTTTCAACAATATTTGAGTTATTTGACTAGTTAATAGTTGTATTAGCTTTAAGAACGAATAGGAAATCACCTTTGAATCTACTAAAACTAGCATAAAAAATAAAAACTAGCTTGAGCACGGACAGGCAAATGGGGGCTCAATTTTGAGGAAAGTAAGATCACTTAGTAACCTTAGTTGACAAAGTGTGGTTTCTGAAAAATACTTATGTTTTCAGCTTTACCTTGAATATGAAGCAAAACTATGAGGATAATGGAAAAGTGACCTTTGTCCTTTGTTCACTTTATTTCATCTGTCATTTCCTAATATAGTTGGAAAAGAAACCATATTCAAAAGTAAAGAATATACAGTCTTCCGTATACTTGATGGTGCATTTATTCCAGCAGACAGAAAATCTTACATTCAGCAATTTATTGGTGTATATTCTACTTATCCTTTTGGGGAAAAGAAATATCCATGTCATTCTTGCTGATTCAGACAGGTACCATGTGTCATGTTGGTGAGGACTGAGGCAGAGGATGTGGTAAGTTTTTTGGCTTCTGTGCATCTGTTTTTTACCCAAGAGCTTCCATCATTTTGTTTTTGCGAATTCTTGGGACGTCAGAGAACTGTAGCAGAATATTATTATAAAATCACATATCAATGCTAAATATTGGTATGTAGGACTTTAGAATTCTTTTTAATTAGATGACCACCTTTGACCCTACAAGGAAAAAACTCTGAAGTATTCCAGAGGTAACCAAATGCCGTGTAAGGTATATTTCACTTTCTAAAAACAATATGCTCCTAAAAGCTTTTTCTAAATAAATTTTATCTGATTTATATTCCTTTTAAACAACATGCATAAAATGAGAAAAAGATTCTTTGTGGAAAAAGGAAATAGGCTGTAAGGAAAAAAATTACTATAGAAATGCAGAAAAATATCATATAGCCAGATTATACGTTTCTAATTGGAAGATTATATTTTTGTGATAAAATAATCTGAAGTTCTGACACTTTATTTCACAAACAACAGAAAATTTACTGGTCATGATATGGAGTGTGTGTGTGTGTTTGTGTACTTTAATACACTTGTTTCACGAGAAAGGTCTATTTTCTCTTACTTTTATACAGATTAACTCAGTGTGGGTGGATAAAAGAGGAGTCCCTGTCTGATGATAGTAGACATTATGTAATAAGCAGTATCATTTTCTATATATTAATATGTAAATTGTTACTTTAAGCATTTTATTTTTAATGTTTTCTGATTTTGGAGATGGTTTTATTTTTTTTTATTTTTTATTTTTTTAAATTTTTATTTATTTATTTATGATAGTCACAGAGAGAGAGAGAGAGAGAGGCAGAAACACAGGCAGAGGGAGAAGCAGGCTCCATGCACCGGGAGCCTGATGTGGGATTCGATCCCGGGTCTCCAGGATTGCGCCCCGGGCCAAATGCAGGCGCCAAACCGCTGCGCCACCCAGGGATCCCCTGGAGATGGTTTTAGATGGTCATTCCAGAGAATGAAAGCATGGATGATACATATGAAACACTGGTTATTAAAGAGAAGGTAGTGTACATTTATGTGACATAAATCTGCTTTCAGATTTTGCCTTTGAGTCCTAATCTGATTCCTGGCTTGCACATACCCTTTCCAAAGTATTTTTTGAATTAAGATACTGTGTACAAAATGAAGTTAGGAAATGTCTTTTCTGATCATCTGGAAGATTTATCAGGTTTCTAGTAGTCTACTTAGTACTTATTGAATCCATGTTATTCCTGCATAAATATTTTAAAGACCAGGGAGTTAAGAATAATTACTTCCTATTTTAAAAAGAGGAGGCAAGGGTGCCTGGGTGGCACAGCTGTTTAAGCATCTGACTCTTGGTTTCGGCTTAGGTTGTGACCTCAGGGTGGTGAGATTGAGCCCCAAGTGGGCTCCTACTCAGTGCGGTGTCTGCTTGAGATTCTCTTCCTCTCCCTCTGACCCACCAGCTTGTGCTTTCACTCTCTAAAATAAATCTTTAAAAAAAATTTAAAAAGAGAAGGCATTCATTTTCTTTAAACATTAATAGTAATGGAGATACAGCAAAGGAGAAGTTCCTTTCTTTCTTTTTTTTTTTTTTAATTTTTATTTATGATAGTCACACACACACACAGAGAGAGGCAGAGACATAGGCAGAGGGAGAAGCAGGCTCCATGCACTGGGAGCCTGACGTGGGATTCGATCCCGGGTCTCCAGGATCCTGCCCTGGGCCAAAGGCAGGCGCCAAACCGCTGCGCCACCCAGGGATCCCGAGAAGTTCCTTTCTTTTAGTTTGTTGACTTATATGTCTATGTACCTAGGTCTGTACATACACATAAATATTAATATAATGTTTCAGATAATGGAAATCTGTGAATTTTAAAGCATTAAGACCACTTGAGAATGAAAAGTGGTCTAAAAATAATTATTGGCAAAGGGATATCACTGACTACAGGCATCTAGTAAATGGAATAGTTTAATGAGTACTACAAATATAAGAGGATTATCCAAAGTCCATTTCAAACCTTGAAAGTAAAAATAATTTATTTTGACATTTTTGTGATTTGATTTTTCTATAAATGAGAAAAACTGTAAGAAATAATTAGGTAACTTGATATTTATTCCAACTTTTGTCCCAGATTATTTTAGGCTTGTCTGGAAAGGGGGATATATTTTGGAAAGAGTATGAAAAAAGAACTCTGCTGTAGACAACACAATATACCTTATTTTCTGATACTATTATTAAGACTTGATAGTTTAAAACACTTGATCCACTATTTTCTAAATCAGTCATGAAAACCTCTTCATCCATAATTCATCTGAGTTCTTAGTGGCAAAAACTAAAAGACATCTGACCTTTTATTTGTGCTATAGCTGACTCAGTTAAGGGCACTCATGTGCAAGCTTTTGGGCTGTTTATCCTTTCTATGACTAGGTAGGGAACATTCATGAGAAATAGCAGTTTGTAATGTGAGACAGGGTAGGAAGCAGAGAAGAGTATTCAGAATTTATTATTATTTTTTAAAGAAAATACTTAAAATTTTGATTTCTTTTTATTAATTTCAAGCATTTTAATTTTAGCTTTTACCTTTTTCATAAATAATGTTTTAAGTGTAGCATTACAGCTGCACTGCATTCCATATTCCTGATCCTAGATTTTAAAAATCCTTTAGATTTATATGTTTCTTTCTAGTCTTTATACTCAGTTAGGTATAAGTGCATCACATTTATCTACAAGTGTTCAAAAGGCTTGGATAATAGTTCTGATAAGTAGCAGAAAGTATAATCTCCATTTTTATCTCTGGAAGCGATACTACTGTCACACCATGCTGTCTTCCAAGAAGTTCGTTATTCATTCAACTCCCATGTTCCCTTTCTAACACTCTAGTTCACACAGAAAAGCACTAGTTGGTTGGTCTGTGTGGATACTGCTGGGGCCTCTACTTTCCTGCCTTCAGGGATACTCTGGTAGCATAAGTGGCTAGAATCTGTACATTCTCAAGAGCTGCAGATGTTCTCAGTTATTCAGTGATGTGGTTGCTGTAGTGTTATGTTTCCAGAGTTATTCCCAAATAATATGAAAAATCATTAGTTAATATTACTGGTTAATGAAGTGTCTAAACATTTACATAAAACACTTCTAATGTGTTGAATTTAATATTAGTGAGAAAATTCCGTAGTATTCAAATGAAGTACTACACAACTGAATATTTTATTTTTTTTAAAAAGATTTTATTTATTTATTCATGAGAGACAGAGAGAGAGAGAGAGAGAGAGAGGCAGAGACATAGGCAGAGAAAGAAGCAGGCTCCATGCAGGGAGCCCAATGTGAGACTTGATCCTGGATCTCCAGGATCACACCCCAGGCCGAAGGCAGGTGCTAAACCACTGAGCCACCCAGGGATCCCCACAACTGAATATTTTAGATGAATGTAATGTTTAAGAGTAGTAACATTTTAGAATATGGTGAAATCTCACTTCTACAAAATGAAACCAATAGTCATTCCTCAGATATATGCTGACTTCTGTGGTTTGCAAATAGTTTTTTTTAAAGATTTTATTTATTTATGAGAGACAGAGAGAGAGAGAGAGGCAGAGACACAGGTAGAGGGAGAAGCAGGCTCCATGCAGGAGCCTGATGTGGGACTCAATCCTAGGTGTGGGACTCAATCCTAGGTCTCCAGGATCAGGCCGTGGGCTGAAGGCGGCGCTAAACCGCTGAGCCACCTGGGCTGCCCGTGCAAATACATTTTTTAAAGGTTTCTGCTGCATATTCATATTGGTTTCTTCACAAAGACACATCAGTTTATAATCACTGCATTTTTATCATTTTTGAAATAGGTACAATGACGATGAAAAAGAAATTCATGCTTATCTTACAGGTTCTGAACTAAGTGAAATATTTGATATATTGAAAATAATTTTGTATTTTATTTGGTTGAGATTCAACATTGAGTTAATTATACCTTACCCCCACTCCAATATAGAATATAGTATCTTAGACTTTCCATGATTCATTTAGCATAAACTAAGAAAAAATTTTTGATGTTATTTACTTAGTTGGGCTAGAGTTGATATATTTGAATCGTTGTACTAATTCTTTTTAAATGGAATTACAATAAATATGACTGATTCAGTAAAAGGTAAAAAGCATAAAAACTTTTTGTATGAGTTACAAATGCATTACTGCTATCAGATATAAATGATTTTCTAAAATAGCTTTGAAAGTAAAATAATGCTAATGGAAACAAATTCAATTTAAGCATCTGTTTATTAAAAGTTCTAAGTTAACTAAATTTATTAGATGCAGTTTTACAGTGGTTGCAATTAGAATTTCAAAAGCCAACTTTCCCTGAGCAGTATGTTATGTCCTATCAGAGAGGTTTGTGTGGCACAAGTGATAATGACTCGGTTGCCAAGGGATGAAAGGCAGAGATACACACTGATCTGTAAGCTTAAAGTGAGTATAGGTTCTGAAATAACTTAAGAGACTAGTTTAGACAATAAAATATTTGTTGTTGTATAGTCACAGACTTTTCTGAGAAAGCTAAGCTTTGGAGGAATTAAAGTATATATTCATTTAGCTAAAATATGCATTTAAAATATGCAAACATTTTGAACATACATTCTGGAATCAGTACTTTGCATCTTCCTTCCCTACTTCTATGTGTACCAGCATTCAAGTACTCTGCTATAAATGCTATCCCCCTGATAGGGAATAAAACAAAATATCTGCCAGCCAACTTTTCCTCTTCTTAGCCTTTTATTAGCCGGAGATACGAGGAAAAGAAATATTTAAGATATAGCCCTGCTGTTAAGGAGTTCATAGTCTTGTGTAAAGACAGGTGAAACATAATTAGTATGTAATTAATGGGATCAGTGTAAACCTGATGTGTGTGTAGTATTGGAGCTATTACTCTGTTTTTGAACTCTTCACCCAAAATTGTCTGCAGAAAGGAAGCAGAGGATGAGTGACAGAAACTTTGTATTTTAAAATACAGGCACACATCCCACCCCATCAGATGGTAAGTAACATTGATATTTGAAGGATATTTAATAATTTTTTTTAATTTAGGGATTTAACTGGTTTTAGGATAATTTAGATTAGCAGTTTCTCCAGCCACCTAGGCTCTTCATCCTTTAGTATGGAAACTAAGGCTGGGTGGAAACTGTTTTGAGGTAGGATTGGTGATCATCCACAAGGAATGTGGCTAACTGGGCATAACTGTTGGTTGGGATGCTGAAGCCAGAGCTCCAGAAGAGTCGCTGAGACAGAAATATCCTGATAAACAGGTTATAAAAAGTGTTATTCTTCTAATAAAATAGCATAAATCATTCCTCTTGAAAAAAATCTATTACATTATCCTGAGAGCAGTGTTTGGCTTGGATTAGCCACTGAATTCTAGTGTTTTAAACAAAACTGAACATATTAATTTAGGCCACATTAGATTATGAGAAGCTATTTGGTTATAAATACAATATGCATAAAAATAGTAAATGTTATTTTAAACTAATTTATATAGTGGGCTTTTTTGGGAATGAGTAGTAAAGCATTTGCCTCCCATACAATTTTGTAATGTAGATAATAATATATTAACTCCCATATTTGACCTTGTAATTCATGTTTTTATATTTTTAGGCCAGTGAGAAGAATTCCTTGCTATCAAGTTCTTATCAACAAGTCAGACAGAATTAGGGCATCCTCGACCTACATTCCTGAGGACATAATAATGATTATGGGGTATGAAGTAAAGCATCTTAAGTTACAAACTATTTTTCTAGGTCTTATTTATTTACATTGAACTAAAATTAACTGTCAAGAACACTGATACTTAAAAATAAGGTATATTTCTACTATAAAAATGTAATCTTTACCATGTAACTGAATAGAATCCTAAATTTTATCAGTAATATTAAGAAAATTTACTTAATAGTATTTCCTTTTACAAAGATGTTTGGAGTATAGTGGGTCTATTTCAGATACCCAAATGGGAAAATTTTTTTTCTTTCAGAAAACAGCAAATATAATTTGCTGCTTTCTGGAAGGATTTTTTTAAAAAGGGGTTCAGAATAAAGAAATTTTGTCAGGGTTAAGTTTGGGATAGGCTTTTCCCAGCAGGCTTTGTGGCACAGGTCCCCTAAGTCATTGTGAGATGCCAGTATATGCCATGTGTCAGAAATTAAACTGCTACCAACTGACAACTAAATCTGATACCCTTAGTCTTGAGCACATGGTATGTCATACCTAAACCAGTCCAATCTTTAATGATTTTTTTCTCTTAGCCACTCTACAGAATTGCAGGACTGCCCATTTTACAAGTTTTTCTTTTTTTTAAAGCACTATCTTTAAAAATTCCTGCAAATTCTAAAAAGTGTTTGGTAACTTAGAATTTGTTTTTAGGTATTTCATTGTAAGCTGAAAACTTTGTTTACCAAATATGATGAAACCATATAATGAAGCTATAGCTAAAAAAAATCTACACACATAATTAAATTTTTATTGAGCATAAACAATTTTTTGTAAAGATTTTATTCATTTATTCATTAGAGACACACACAGAGAGAGGCAGAGACATAGGCAGAGAGAAAAGCAGCCTCCGTGCAGGGAACCTAATGTGGGACTCCATCCCGGGACTCCAGGATCACAGCCTGGGCAGAAGGCAGGTGCTCAACTGCTGAGCCACCCAGGCGTCCCACAATTTTTTGTTGTTGTTCAGTCCCAATATGTTTTTCTATCCAACTGGATAAATAAAAGCTAAAATATAATTTATTTAGCCCTTTTTGAAATAAAAACATATCCTAAACTGGTTTTGTGATAATGCTATTTTTCATATATTTAAAAATCTATCTTAATATGGAAGACTTGGGAGAGCCAACTTTTAGTTGAGTTGACAGTAACCAAAGAATGCAGTTGCTATAATGGCTACTGTTTATTAAGTGACAGCTATGGTGTGCGAGGCATTATTCTTATGGTCTTGTATTTATCAACTTTAATCCTTATAGTAACATTGCAAGGTAGGTATTTAGCCTCATTTTATTGGTGAGGAAAGAGAAGCTTAAAGACATCAAAGTGCCTTGCTTGCGAAGTTTACACATCTGGTAAATTTGCCCAGCAGATTATTTGAAAGCCTGCTCTGTGTTGGCCCTGACACTATGCTGGGTCTGGGAATGCAGCTGTGAACCACATAGGATCTTCATTTTAAAGGAGCTTACATTGTAGTAGTAGTAGTAAAGTCAGATTTGAACACAGGGTGTTGGATTCTAAAACTTTTCTTCGTAGCTTTCACATTCCCTCCTGCCAAGGACACAACAGAGGAGATGAATAAAACTATTTCAGTGCCACTTAAGAAAGTGGTGGGATATAAACTACATCCTGGAGTGTGCTATAGGAAAAAAATATTGGTATATGAGTATGGAGATAGGTCAGAGGAAAAACCCTAGGACCTACAGCTTTATGGTGGGGAATGGGAAACCTATGCTAAGTAACAACAGTCATGGCTTATGAACACCTGTAGATAATGTGCAATGCAATAGCGATGCATTGTACTTGCTGCTACATCTCAAATAGACTTAAGGATCATTATCTCAGTGTAAAATCATGCACTGTCCCACACAGTAGCCATTAACCACTTTCAAGAACTTAAAAATGAGGTAAATACAATCAAGGAACAGAATTTTAAATTTTTAAAACTTTTAATTTGAAAATTGCTACTTGAAATTGCTGCTTGATGCAGTTACTAGCTCTTTTAAGCATGTCTGGAACAACCTGTGTGTGTGAATCTAGTTTTTCAACTACATTTTAGGAAATACAGATCAAGCATTTCTGATGAAAACTTAGCATCTGAATTAAGATTTGTTACAACATAAAGTGTACATATTTTGAAAACTTAGTATAAAAAATATAAATATCCATTATTTTTAAAATACTGATTATATGCTGAAATTATAGTATTTTAGACATTAGATTAAAATATTAAACTTAGTTCTAACTGCTTTTTAAAAATTTTTTACATTTTACTTTTTTTATACATGTCTACTCGGTAGTTTTAAGTTACATATGTGGCTTGTCTTTATTTGTATTGGAGAATGCTTATATAATCATAGGATTCTGGTGAAGAGGATCTGGTCCATATATTTTATTTCTGGCATCAAAATATTTTCCTAGTATACCTCACTACCCTTTTATCAAAAGATAGGTGTTCCTCATCCTTTCTATTAGTGTTAAGAATCATGCTAATAACTGCCAATATTTATTCCTGTAGTAGAAATATAAAAATTTCTTACATCACTTATATTATCAGTATATAATTGTGCATATATAACACATTTATTTTCAGAGCATTTTCCATAGTAAGTTTTTAAAAATAGAAAGTAAACTTAGCTATTTGTGGGACTGTATTCCAGGATTGACAGATTTTGGGGAGAAATATTATATACTACACAATATATATTTTCAGGACAAAAACAAACATAAAAAGTATAAAAATAAAATTATACAAACATTTTGGTTGGAATTTCAGAGGTTTTTTCTTTTCTTCTCTTTCCCTTTTACTTCAAAAGTTATAAATACTTTTGAAGCAGCATGTATTGTCGCACTTTTGATTTTTTGTTGTACAGTTAATGAACTTGAAAGTCTGGATGACTGGAGATCATCTATTTGGCCTTCCCATTCTTTCGTTTCTTCTTCTTTGATTAATAAAGGTTTTCCTAGAGTTTGGCCAACAAGGTTACAGACTTCTTGAGCTTTGCGCCATGCGTTCTCAACAGCAACAAGACAGGCTTGGCGTCTTGGGGATTAAATGCAGAGATTATTAATATGACATTCAATAAACTCTGGCACTGAATAGCTTTGTTTAATTAGTTGATAATTTAGGTAAAGATATACTTACCGAAGATTCTCAACAGAACCTGGAGTATGATAGAACTGGGGTTGGCTAATAACAACAGAGCTATCTAGCTTTTCAACAAGAAAGTTACAAATATTTTGCATTTTTCCAAATTCAGTAAATGTAATGCAGACCTGTAAATGAAATGACACTTGAAATTATTTTCATGCCTGATCTATTCTTTCAAGATTTTCTGTAAATATGAGTAAAAAAGGTAAAGTCAAATAACAATGAGGTCATTTTATTATAATATGTGACAGATAAAGCTATTTGATACTGAAAACTAAATTATTTTATTAAATTTTATTAAACTTTTAAAAAGCCTCTATATTTAACTTTTGAACATATGAAATACAGTTATAGTAATTAATGATCCTGCCTGGTTATTCTAACATCTATATTGGTTCTGGGTAAGTTTTTTCTCCTTATTGTGAGCTTTGTTTCCATGATATTTTGCATGCCAGGTAATCTTTCACTTTATGGGAGGTATTGGATATTCTTCTATTTCTATAAATATTCTATATTTGTTCTAGAATTCAGCTAACTGGGAAACTGATCTCTTTAGGTTTGCTTTTAAGATTTGTTAGGTGGGAATAGAGTAATGTTCCATCTGGTGCTAATTATTACTCCCTAATGAGGCAGGACACTTCTGTATACTCTACTTCAAGCCCTATGAATCAAGATTTCCTACCCTGGCTGGGTCTGTACCCAAACCCTGTATGTTCAAACACTGTTCCCTCTAATCTTTTTGGGGAATTCTTTACTTAGCCTCAGGTCACTTCTGCACATACATGTGCTGATGGGTATTCTGCTGAGTACTTGGTGAAGGTTGGGGAGGAGGGGTCCCCTCTGTAGTTTCTGAAGACCTCTTTTTGTGCAGCCCTTTACTCTCCTGCAAGCTCTAGCTGTCTTGTCTTGTTTGGGTTCTCAATTCTATTTCTTCAATACAAGGAGTTTGCCAGGCTGTGTGGGTTCCCTTCCCTGTGAAGCTGCCTGGACACTCTCTTAAGAAAGTGATCTAGAACATGGTAGGACTTTTTTTTTTCTTTTTTAAAAGATTTTATTTATTTACTAGAGAGATAGTGTATGAGCAGGGAGAGGAGAGAGAGGGAGAGGGAGAATCAGGCTCCCCACTGAGCAGGGAGCCTGATGTGGAACTTGGTCCCAGGACCCTGGGATCATGATCTGAGCTGAAGGCAAGTGCTTAACCGACTGAGCCACCCAGGCACTCTGACACAGTAGGACTTTTACTTCTTTTTTCTCAGGGATCACTGTGTTTCATTGCCTCATGTCCACCCTTTTGAAAACTATTTCATACACTTTGTCCAGTTTTTGGTTTCAGGTGGGAAGGTAAATCTAGTCAGTGTTATTCTATCTTAGCCAGAAGCAGAAGTCTTCTCTGTCTTTTGAAGAGAAGTCTGATAGTTTTGTTTCTTTCCTTTTTTTTTTTTTTAAATACTCTATGGTATTAGTTAAAATATCAGTCTATTAGTGAAAAATCAATCTCTCAGCCTTAACCAGGGTGCTAGTTTTTAACTTCTAGATAGTTTCCAAAATTGCATTTCCTTCCTGGTTGAAAATCAAAGCTCCAAAATGCCTATAGCTGCCTTTTTTTTTTTTTTTTTTATAGCTGCCTTTAATAATAAATACAGGGGTGCCTGGGTAGCCCAGTGAGTTGAGCATCTGACTCTTTGGCTCTTTGGCTCAGGTCATAATATCAGGTTCGTTAGATTGAACCCCTTGTCAGGGTCTGTGCTCAGCAGGGAATCTGCTTGAAGATTCTCTTCCTCTACCCTTCCCCAACTTGCGCTCTCTCTCTTTCTCTCAAGTAAATAAATAAATAATCTTTAAAAAAGTATGAAAACAAATACAGGGATGCCTGCCTGGCTCAGTCAGCTAAGCATCCAACTAAGTTTCCACAAAGGTCACGATATCAGCTCATGAGATTGAGCCCCAAATGCTTAAGATTCTCTCTCTCCCTCTGCCCCTCCCTGCTGTGCTCTCTCAAAAAAAAAAAAGAAAATACAGATCATACTTTTCTGCATTTGCATAGTCTAAATATGGAAAAAAGTCTTGTCTTTTGTTGCTATATTTAATCTATAACAGTCACAAAGGCACTGTACATATATTTCATTACATATAATGAAATATGGCAAGATTTATAGTGCTTTTATAGAAGTTGGAGGGTAACTAAATTTCAGAGTTCAAAGGCTTTCTCTGCATGCAGATTAGAGTGATTGAGCATAACAGGTTCCAAGTGGCAACAAAAGTAATTCTTTGCTATATAAGAACATAGCCCTTGAATTATATTTTATTGAGTTTAAAGATTTATTTTAGAGACCGTGAACAAGTACAGGGAGGGGTAGAGGGAGAGGGAGAGAGAAACTTTAGCAGACTCCTTGCTGAGCTCAGAGCCTGACATGAAGCTCGATCTCAAGATCCTGAGATCATGACCTGAATGGAAACCAAGAGGAGGCTTATTCTATTGCCCCATCCAGCGTCCCTGAAATAAATTTTATTTAAAGAAATTGTTCCAATTTCTACCCTGATTGCTTAAAACAAAAATAATTTTTATAAGTATACCTGCTTTCCTATGAAACATGCCCTCTTGGTATTCTTTGCTATTAAAAAAAAAAAAAAAAGTAGGGGCACCTGGGTGGCTCAGTGGGTGAAGCATCTGCCTTCAGCTCAGCTTTCTTGGTCATGATCTCAAGATCCTAGGATCCAACCCCACGTTTGGGCTTCTCACTCAGCAGGGAATCTGCTTCTCCCTCTGCCTCTGCTTCTCTCTTTCTCTCAAATAAATCTTTAAAAAAAAGCATATGGAGGAAAGGACAATGAAAATTCCTAAGAAGTTTGCTGATACTAGTTGTTTTTCGAGTCCCCTCCACCCCTAATTATCTGAGGCAAATCTAATCCCACAAAATCAGGTTTACCATGTAGTACTTGGCTTGCTCTACTTCCATAAAAAGCAGGAAAAACTCTCTGTTGCGATCAGCTCTGGAACTGGTCAAACAAGAGTCTGCCTTGCATCCCTCTTATCATTACCATCACTTAAAAAGTTAGCAGATGTAGCTTTTAGAAGTACATCTACATTCATTCACTCATTCATTCATTTTACAGATTTTATTTATTTATTCATGAGAGACACAGAAAGAGAGAAAGGCAGAGACACAGGCAGAGGGAGAAGCAGGCTTCATGCAGGGAGCCTGATGCAGGACTCGATCCCGGGACTCCAGAATCACGCCCTGGGCCGAAGGCAGGCGTTAAACCACTGAGCCACCCAGGGATCCCACATCTACATTTATTTTATTTTATTTTATTTTATATTTATTTATGATAGTCACAGAGAGATAGAGAGAGAGGCAGAGACACAGGCAGAGGGAGAAGCAGGCTCCATGCACCAGGAGCCCGACGTGGGATTCGATCCCGGGTCTCCAGGATCGCGCCCTGGGCCAAAGGCAGGAGCCAAACCGCTGCGCCACCCAGGGATCCCCCACATCTACATTTATAAACAGACTATCAGCTCTTTGTCCCAAACCATGGACAAACTATAGTTTAGGAATATGTGGGTTAAATGATTAACAAGAAATAAAAGAAATAAATTTGATAGAAAAAAAACTTGTATTCTTTTTCTAACAGTTCAAGAACTGCTTTAAGCCTGCCAATGCCCTGAACTTCGGCTTTTAAATTCAGCAATATGGTATATAATCAATACATAGCTCGAAAGAAATCCAAATTAATGAGGCAGGAGTCACTTTACTAAAGAATAGAGATGTTGCATCACAATTTTTAAGAGCTATTCAGGATAAAAAAGTTTTAATCTATCTCATATATTGAAGATAAAATTTATTTATTTATTTAATTTTATTTTTTTTTAAAGATTTTATTTATTCATGAGAGAGACAGAGAGGCAGAGACACAGGCAGAGGGAGAAGCAGGCTCTATGCAGGGAGCCTGACATGGGACTCGACCCTGGGTCTCCAGGATCATGCCCTGGGCTGAAGGCAGCACTAAACCGCTGAGCCACCCGGGCTGCCCTGAAGAGAACATTTAAGATAAATTCATATATCATATTCATAATTCTCATTTGTTTTATCATGGTAAAATAATGTGATTACAAATGTATACACATAAACCTATTTTATATACTCTCTTGTACTAGCTATATTAAATTACAAAACAGGTTGATACATAAGTGCTTCCCATCTCTTTGGTCAAGAAAACTCATTAGAAATTTTGGTACTAAAAAAGAAACTGAATTCCAAAATAGATTTTTTTTTTTTTAAAGTAAACTCTAGGGGATCACTGGGTGGCTCAGCAGTTTGGTGCCTGCCTTCGGCGCAGGGCGTGATCCTGGAGTCCTGGGATCAAGTCCCAGGTCAGGCTCCCTGCATGGAGCCTGCTTCTCCCTCTGGCTGTGTCTCTGCCTCTGTTTCTCTCTGTGTCTCTCATGAATAAATACATAAAATCTTAAAAAAAAAAAAAAAAAAGTAAACTCTACTCCCAATATGGTGTTCAAATTCATGACCCCAAGATTAAGAGTTGCATGCTCTGCTGACTAAGCCAGCCAGGTACCCCCCAAATAGGTGAGATTTTAAGTGCCTCTAATAAATTTGTCTCTTATTGAATAAATCAAATCTCAGTTCATTAAAAATATCTGCAAATGAGACTTCTGAATTATTGCTAATCTCAATTACCATAAAGAAACAGCCAAAAGCCTTTTTAAAAATACTTGGTAGTTCTAATTTCCATAAAAGGCAGGTGGCTATAATACTGAACAAACTACATGTAGTAGGCTAGACTCTCTTTGATTCTAGGCAAGATTCTAGAACAGATTATTTTAAAAATTAGTTTATAAGAAATTAGGAAAGAAAAAAGTTTTTATGAGAAGTAAAGAAGATAAGGCCTTTTGATTCATTTTGTTCCATTACCACAGGCCTCAAGCACTTTGCATATTTTCTTTTCTTTTTGGTACTGCCACAATCTATTCTTTTCTTTCCTCTTTAAATCTCTTCCTGCTTTCTTGGTCCTGTCTCTGAAGAAAAGAATACAAGTCTTTTTCACATTAACGGTCCTCCAAGAAGGCATCAGGAATAACAAAATAAGAACACAGGAATCTAATACTAAAATCTTGTAAAGTTCTCTAAAGTCTTGAGTTTCTTGATGAGATGTAGAAAACTCATCTGACTTTTAATTTTGCTTTTATTCCTAAGAGTGAGGTTCACCAACTTATGCTTTTCTTCTAATCTCTATCTTCTGAACGACTGCCAAATTATTTCTATCCAAAGGCCAACCTATTGAGCATGTAGATTTGAGCTTATTAAGAACAAGTCATGATGTACTAAACTTGACTTCCTAGCTGGCAAGTTATTAGAGAAATACTGTAGCTCTAAAGGATTTATATTTTACTTATTTAGACAAATCTTGGGATATACTGACATACAGTCTTCATGGCAACATTGTTGGTTAGGGTCATAGTTGATTTTTTTTTTTTTTTTTCTAATTACAGAGAGAGAGAGAGGCAGAGACACAGACAGAGGGAGAAGCAGGCTCCGTGCACCGGGAGCCCGACATGGGATTCGATCCCGGATCTCCAGGATCGCGCCCTGGGCCAAAGACAGGCGCCAAACCGCTGCGCCACCCAGGGATCCCAGGGTCATAGTTGATTAATGCTACTTAATATTTTTATTAATTACACAGATGGGTACACAGATGATCAGATCAGCAGGTGACAGAAAGCTGGCAGGATAGAATATAAACACTGCTTGATAAAATCAAGACCCAAAAAGATCCTATAGGCTCAAAACACAGGTCAAACCTAGTGGATAAAATTTTACAGAGATAAATATAAACTTATACTTCATTTTGAAGTAGCAATAACAAAATATAAAATAGAAATATGATTTAAAGCAGTATGTGAGAAAGGCAGTTCAGCAAATTGTAATTATTAATTATAACAGCTCAAAAGAAGGAAACAATGTGATGCAAGTGCTAGAAGTTCATTTTTCAACATTTCAAGATAAGGAGATAGTCATCTTTTTCTCATACGGGCTGGTTAAATCACAGGACACCATAGCTTAGGTGCTTTAGATGGAAATTGGTCGACTCAATAAAGAGTTTGTCTTATTATAAGAAATGATTAAAGAAATTGGGGATTCTTACCCCTGGAGAAGAAAAAAGTAGCATCAACATGATACTGAACTTCCAAGTATCTACCTGAAGGAACAAGTATTAGCCTTTTGTTCTTGAAGAGGTACCTAATGGATGAATAATAGTGAGTCTATCCTGGCTTAACGTTACAAAATTTTGTATTGATTAGATGTCTGAAGATGGAATAAACTTTTTATGCTCGTGCACTTATATAATTTCTAACTTTGGATTATCTTTAAAGAGAAGCAGCAGGGTAGGTAGAAGTTTATAGATAAAGAATCTTTAAAGTGCCTTTCAGGATGAAAATTTTAGTTATTATGTAAAATAATGTTCTACTATCTGATCTTACTTTGTATATTTAACTGTCCATGAGAATATTGGTATATGTTAGACATCATTTTGTACCTTGTGACCCCACCACCCTGGTCTCCACTGACTGCTGATGCTAACCTAAGAGCAATCATGTATTAGATTGCAGGATTTAAGAATTCTGGTTATCAGAGAGCCCTATGTAAAATATAAACATTTTCTGAAGAAAATGAGTACAAGACATTAAGAAGTAAATATAGCAGAAGAAGAGGAGCAGTGTTTAGCCAAGTCCTCATTTAGTCATCTTCTTATAGCAAAACAAGCAGCTCTAATGCATTTTTTTTTTAAGATTTATTTATTTATTCATGAGAGACATAGAAAGAGAGAGGCAGAGGGAGAAGCAGACTCCCCGCAGGAGCCCGATGCAGGACTTGATCCTGGAGCTCCAGGATCACGCCCTGAGCCAAAGACAGACACTCAAATGCTGAGCTACCCAGGTGTCCCTCTAAAGCGTTTTTTGTAACTGTACAGTGGGTCTCTAAAACAGCTGTCTAAAAAACATGCCCATTTTCCATGAAGCCTGTGTATTTGCTGGGACCATTCCTTTTCCTCCTTCCTTCCTGTATCTTCACAATAAAGCCCATTAACTTAAGATACTTAAAAGATAACCTGAGCCAATGTACATTCACTACAGCCTAAAGCCCTGACAGGCAATAACTACTGGAGGAGTTCCAGAATACTCCTGGCTTTTGATCTCCATAATACGGATTCTTACCACTCTGTTCTTCATCCTGTTGTGTTTTTTTTTTTTTTTGACACCCAATCTCTCTTGTGAATATTACCCAGAGATCCCCCAAACTGAAAAATCTATTTTAAGAAAACGACTGATATGAAACAATATCATAGTGTATATCATAAAAGTCATATTAAAACTTTTCTTATCTGAGAAGATTCATAACTCCCTTTTTAAAATAACTCCTTTTTAAAACTGAAGTACAGTTGGCACACAATGTTACATTAGTTTCAGGTATAAAACAGTGATTCAACAAATCTATACTCTTTTTAAGATTTTAAGTAATCTCTACACCCAATATGGGGCTCAAACTTACAACCCCAAGATGGAGAGTCACTAACCAAGCCAGCCAGGTGTCCAATAAGTCTGTACCCAGCCAGGTGTCCAATAAGTCTATACCCTCTATGCTCACAAGAAGTGTGGCCACCATCTGTCACCGTACAACACTATTATAATACCACTGACCGTATTCCCTATGCTGTACCCTTCATCTCCATAGTTTACTCATTCCATAACTGAAAGCAGGTTATCTCTCACTCCCTTTCACCCATTTTGCCCATTCCCCCAGCTCCCCTTTATCCTGTTTTGAAAGATACTTTTGAGTCCCTATTATAAAATAAATTTTGCCATGTGGATCCATAAAATTATCCTAAGTAATTTTAAAATCCCTTGAGATAGTTAAATTTTAAGTTGAAAATCACAAAACCATTAAAATTAGTATTGGAGCAACAATGTTTGTAGAAATTACTATCTCAAAGAGGTAAGAAACCAGGATTCTAATTTCTATTCTAATTCTTGTAACAGTCTTTGAGAAGTCTGAGCCCAGGTTATCTGAGATTAAAATTATATCCTTAAAATTAGAAAAATAACCTATTATATGCCTGAAGGTAGGACTAGATTATTTCTCAAGATATTTCCCACCTCTAAAGATAATCTGACTAGATAAACAAGAGTCCACTCTAACTCCATTCTTGTTTGCTTCCTGTGACAAGCAGGCAGTATGGACCTCGCACATAATCCCAAAATGTTTGGAAGCTGAAACAAATAGCAGTCCTATAATCTAACTACAATTATAACATAATTGTATAACAAATAATAACATGATTTCATAAAATCCAGATCATAAAATCTTTAAAGATAAGTAAAATGTATAGGCAATTGTAGGAACTAAATGTTATCATTGAGTATACAAAAATATTTTGTTCTTTTTAACTTGGGCAAAGGTTGAATAGTTTTTATTTATATTTTTAAAATTATTTATTTTGAGGAATTTATTTTTAAAGATTTATTTGAGAGAGAGAAAGCATGAGCAGGGGAAGGAGTAAAGGGGAGGAGAGGGCAGAAGGGGTAGGACAAGCAGACTCCCTGCTGAGTGGGGAGCCCAATACAGCTGGATCCCAGGACCCTGAGATTATGACCTGGGCCCAAGCCAGATGTTTAACCAACTGAGCTATCAAGGCGCCCCTTAAAGATTTATTTTTAAGTAATCTCTAAACCCAATAGGGGGCTTGAACTCATAACCCCAAGATCAAAAGTTGAAAGCTCTACTCGTAAGCCAGCCAGATGCCCCAAGTGGTTATTTTTAAAGATTTCTTTATTTTAGAGAGAGAGAATCTCAAGCAGACTCCCCAGTGATCACAGAGCCCAATGCAGGGCTCATCTCATGACCCTAAGATCATGACCCAAGCCCAAATCAAGAGTTGGATGCTGAATCACCCTGGTGCCCACAAGTGGTTTTTATTTTGAAATAAAATTTAACTTACCACAAACACAGTAAAATTGCATTATAAAAAAAGAATGTTGAAAAGTGTGTCAATCCTTATGTAAGGACTTTATTAATTTGCTTTTTATCTGAGAAGAAGAAATTTCTCTCCTGTAGTGTTTCCTGCTCATGAAGTGGTAACTTTACTAAAATTTTATTCAGGTGGCAATTAACTGCCACTTCCTCCTTGCTATTTTTATTCCATTTCAAAACAATTTCTCTCAAATAAATCTCATTAAAATTTATTTTAAAAGCTCACGCAGGGGTGCCTAGCTGGCTCAGTGGTAAGAGCATGTGACTCTTGATCTTGGGGCTATGAGTTCAAGCCCCATGTTGAGTGTAGAGATTACTAAAAAAAAAAAAAAAACTTTAAAAAACCCACAGATATTAACACCAAAAATGATTTTGAGAAAAATAATCTTTTATCAATACCATGGGAAGCATTTTTCCTGTACATTTCAGTTCAAGAGTAAAATAAATGCAAATTGTCCCCATAAAGTCATGCTGTTTCCAATTATGTTATGATAAGTACATACCTCTGCCTCCATGTGATAAGCATTTTCCACTCTTCTAAAATCCTTTGTCACAGTTACATTTTCTGCCTGAAGCAGAAAGTACAAGAGTATAATTACTAAAGGTTTGGCTACTAAATGCAGGGACTCTAAAACATAAAGCAGAAACCTGAACTTATTAAAATCAGAATAACAGAGTATGCAGAAAGAACTGATTTGCTTGATGTTTAAAACTTTCCTAAAAGTTACATGAAGTAAATTCAAAGTCTACAAATACTTGCTGAAAATTTCATCATTGTCACTCCGTTTGTAGTAATTTTTACAGTTTACAATTTTTACATTTTACATTTACATTTGTAATTTTACATAATGTAAATTTTACACAATGTAAATTTACATAATGTAAATTTTACATTTACATTTTAATTTTACATACATATGAGGAATTATTTGTACATAAAGCCTTTTGGATGTTATAGGAGTCTGCTGATCATGCTAAATAAGTAAATTTGTTTCATCATAGATATATTCCTGGTAATGTCTGACTGGTGGGCTCCCACACAAAATATGAGCTTTGTCCGGTTATCTGTAGGGTAATGGTTCCTAAGCAGAAGGCAATTTTGCTCCCCAGGGAAATTTGCTAATGTCTAGAGACATAACTTGATTGTTAAAATGGGCTAGAGAAGTACACTTTTATAATGTACTAAGTAGACACTGAATAAATGCTTCTGTTTACTAGAAACTGAGGAGGTTCCTAAGACATGGGACTAATTCTAGGAAAACTGGGACAGCCCCAGGTAACTGAGGACAAGTTGGTCATGTGATGGGTAGGGGTCAGGAATACAGCTAAATATTCTAAAATGCATAGGACGGCAAACAAAGAATTATCTAATCTAGGATGTTAAAAATAGTGCCAATATTGGGAAATCCTGCCATTTTGGGTACGAACTAAAAAAATACTAAAATATACTAGCCTAGTCCATTAAGTTTTCCCAACTAGGCTCCAGGGAAGCTATTTTATATCCAAATATAAAGGGCAGATTTTAAAAGACAAAAAGGTCAGTATAAGAATAACTACTTAAGTATATGAAGGCAGCAAGGTAACATTCTCAATAGGTATAAAAAAACCTTGTCATGGCTGGAATACACTTAAAAAGGACAAACATGAAGAAAACCACAGAACTTCACACACACACACACACACACACACACACACACGCTTGAAAAAATGGACCAGGATGCAATATTGTAAAATCAATAATTCTCTTGAAATTGATACATGAATACTGCAAAATATGAAAAGAAGTTTTATTTGGACTCCAGAATTTTATACTCTCTGGATTTTCTGATTGTATCCCTGTGGTGTAATTTAACATGTCCCTTGCAGACAGGAAATCTTCTAGTAGAAAAGTAATGAGGGCAGAACTTGCCCTTCAACTGTTTTACAAAGCTGTAATAATTTAGATAATGTGGTACTAATGTAGCAGCATAACCAGGATCAAAAGAACTAGTATTCCAAAACTAATCCAAGAATGTCTGAAGACAAGTATAATACCAGTAACATTTCAAAACAACAGGCACAGCAAGCAATATGGAATCCTCATGACATACAATCTGCCCCTAATCTCTCTGAGCAGCAACTATGTGGTTAAAGGTAAATCCTGATTAGGTCTAAACCATTCAGGATTATCACAACTAATTTGCTACATGATTAGGTTAAAAAATGGGCAGAAATCTAAATTTACACTAATTAGTATATGCCATTTCTCTGGCCAGACAATTTAGATCGTCCATTTAACATGTCCTGTGAACTACAGGAGTATTTGTTTTTATATGGTTGCAGGAAATAAGAACTATTGACTTTCTTGTTATGGTACAGTATGTGGTGTAAGGCTTGGGAATATTGTAGCCATTTTAGTATCATGCAGGAAGCACAGGAAAGCCAGGAGAACTGCATCAAAACAGAGTCTTGACCATTGCATACCTGATGTGCATATTATTCATTTAAGATTATGAAAGCAATACTTTTAATTTTTATTATTATAATTTTTAAAATACTTTTTTTAATAATACTTTTTTAAAAAAAGATTTTACTTATTTATTCACGAGAGAGAGAGAGAGAGAGAGAGAGAGAGAGAGAGAGATTGGCACAGACACAGGCAGAGGGAGAAGCAGGCTCCATGCAGGGAGCCTGATGTGGGACTTGATCCTGGGTCTTCAGGACCACATCCTGGGTTGAAGGTGGCACTAAGCCACTGAGCCACCCAGGCTGCCCATACTTTTTGTTTTTAAGGGCAATTCAAGTTAAGTTCTTGCACACGCAGTAAAAGATAAGATTTCAGTACATGATTTCAGTACAGCAACTTACCCATTTAGGAGAAAACAAAACCCTTTTCCTTACACCAAAGTGAATTCCCACACACCAAATATTTAAGTAGTATCAAGGGTCCCTAAAGGTTCCAGGAAATATTAGTTAATAGTTATATAACCTTAAGCTTCGGAAGGATCCTTTAAGTGTTACACCAAAGGCAAGAAACATATAGAAAAGATTAATGAATTTGTCTAAATAAAACTTAAACATTTTGTATGTTCAATACTGTAAAAGGTATATGGCAAGGATGAAATTGGGAGAATTTTTTGCAATACATGGAAGACAGAGTTGTTGATAAAGTTCCCTTAATCTTGAAAAAGAAGATCAAAGCCAGAAGTATCACAATCCCAGATATCAAGATACACTACGAAGCAGCAGTAATCAAAACAGTAAATATTGGCACAAAAATAGATGCATACCAGTGGAACGGAATAGAGCTCAGAAATAATCCCACACTTATAAGGCCTATGATAATTAATTAATCTATGACAAAGGATGCAAGAATATACAATGAGAAAAAGGCAGTCTCTTCAACAAATGGTACTGGGAAAATTGGACAGCTGCATGCAAAAGAATGAAACTGGACCACTTTCTCACACTATACATAAAAATAAACTCAAAATGGATTAAAGGCCTAAATGCAAGATCTGAAACCATAGAATTTCTAGGAGAAAACACAAGCAATAATTTCCTTGATATTAGCCATAGAAACTTTTTTCTAAATATGTCTCCTCTGGCAAGGGAAACAAAAGCAAAATTAAACTACTGGGACTACACCAAAATAAAAAGCTTCTGCACTGGGAAGAAAATCAACAAAACAAAAAGGCAACTTACTGAAAGGGAGAAATAATTTTATATGATATATCTGATATATCCAAAGGAGATAAAGAATTTATACAACTCATCACCACAAAAACAAATAATCCAATTAAAAAATGGGCAGAGGACCTGAATACAGATTTTTCCAAAGAAGGCATACAGATGGCCAACAAACACATGAAAAGATGCTCAATGCCACTCACCTCAAGGAAATGCAAATTAAAACTACAATGAGATACCACCTTATTATGTCAGAGTGGTTAAAATCAAAAACAAGAATAACAAATGTTGGTGAAGATGCGGGGAAAAAGGAAACCTGTACGTGACTGGTAGGAATACAGACTGGTGCAACCACTGTGGAAAACTGTATGGAGGTTCCTCAAAAAGTTAAAAATAGAATTACCATATGATAAGTAATTCTACTGCTGGTATTTACCCAAAGAAGACACAAACACTAATTCAAAAAGATACCTGCATCCCTATGTCCATTGCAGCATTATTTACAATAACCAAAATATAGAAGCAACCTAAGTGTCCATCCATAGGTGAATGGATAAAGAAGATGTCTGACAGACATTCAAACACACACACATTGGACCATAACTCAGCCATCAATATGTTGGATCTAGAAGATATAATGCTAAGTAAAATAAATCAGCCAGCAAAAAACAAATACCATATGATTATATACATATGTGGAATTTAAGAAACAAAGCAATTGACCAAACAAGGAAAGAAAAAAAGAGAGACAAAAAAAGACTTAACTACTGAGAACAAACTGGTGGTTGTCAGAGGGAAGTGGGGAGTGGGATATAGATAAATCAATAAAGGGGATTAAGAGTACAACTATCTTTTTAAAAAATATTTTATTTATTCATGAGAGACACAGAGAGAGAGAGAGAGAGGCAGAGACACAGGCAGAGGGAGAAGTAGGCTCCCCGCAAGGAGCGGGATGTGGGACTCGATCCCGGATCCTGGGATCACAACCTGAGCCGAAGGCAGACGCTCAACTGCTGAGCCACCCAGGCATCCCAAGAGTATAATAATCTTGATGAGCACTGAGAAATGTACAAGATTGTTGAATCATTATACTGTACGGTAGAAACTAATTTTTAAAAAGATTCCTTAAATTAATAAAGAAAAAACAACAGAAAAAATGGACAAAGTATTATGAATTGGCAATTTACATGAAATAAAGTTTAACTTCAAATGTGAAAAAAACATAAAACTCAGGAAATGACAGTAACATTTTTTTACTGAATTGGCAAAATTAAAAAGATTATGCCCATTATGCCTAGTGTAAACTTTTCATCCTAGACTGTAATTTTTCATAAGCCTGAAAGTTTGTATAAACCAGGAATTAATGTCCAAAAAACATAATTAGGGATGCCTGGGTGGCTCAGTGGTTGAACATCTGCCTTTGGCTCAGGGTGTGATCCTGGAGTCCCGGGATCGAGTCCCACATCAGGCTTCCTGCATGGAGCCTGCTTCTCCTCCCTCTGTCTATGTCTTTGCCTCTCTCTTTATCTCTCATAAATAATAAATAAATAAATATCTTAAAGAAAAAAACCCCAAAACCAAAAAGCATAATTAAGTATATGTGCTGCCGAAGCGAGCACCAAAAAGCATAATTAAGAACATGTATAAATACCTAGCAACAAGGATATTAATTTTCCCACCATTTTCAATAATGAAAAGCTGAAGCCAACTTGTATGATATATTCAATCTATTCCTACTACTCCCTATCTTAATTTGAGCACATCTAGAAACAGACTCTGAGCCAAGGATGTGAGTATAAACAGTTAATTTTTTTTAAGGATTTTTATTTATTCTTTTTTGAAAGAGAGAGAGAGAGAGAGGTAGAGACACACGCAGAGGGAGAAGCAGGCTCCATGCACGGTGCCCGACATGGGACTCGATCCCAGGTCTCCAGGATCAAGCCCTGGGCCAAAGGCTGCCGTAAAGATTTTTATTTATTTATTCATGAGAGACACAGAGAGAGGCAGAGACATAGGCAGACGGAGAAGCAGGCTCCATGCAGGGAGCCCGATGTGGGACTCCATCCTGGAACTCTGGGATCACACCCTGAGCCACAGGCAGACACTCAACCACTGAGCCACCCAGGCGTCCCTAAGCAGTTAATTTTTAAGATGATCCCAAGAAACACTGTAGGGGAGTGGGAAGTGAAATGGAAGGAAAGTAAGCCATTAAAGTATGTATTGCCAAGCGGTCACCACTGTGGGCAACTGGAACTTTTATCTGCAGAGAAACTCTGGCAATAAGGCAGAACACGTACCTCAGAATTAAGCTGCCCAAGAGGGAAGGTGTCTTTCCCCTCTCTCCCCTCAGTTGTTAGTTCAAGGCTGCTAGAGCTTGAGGAGGGGTTAATTCTCTGGCACTACTGACTGGCCCACTTGTAGGTGGAGCCAGGAAAAACTGGCAAGGAATTCACAAGTGTTGGCAGATGGAAGTTGGGCCTGTATGCACACAAATGTGAAGTGCCAAGGGATACAAGTGTGGGGTATCAATAGCATCTGCTACATCCCCTACTTAAAACTTAATCACCCACTGCCAAGACAATAAAGCAGCAACACACTACAGTGGTTAAGAGCAAGGGTTTTGAGGTCAAAATTCTTGACTAGAGTCTAAACTTTGCTACTTCCTAGCTGTGTGACCTTGGGTGGGCTCCCTGCCAATAATCACTCTGATCCTGTGAGTTCTCAACCATAAACAGCAATTGAAATGCATTTTCATGTGGTCGGAATGAGTATCAAATGAGATAACATTTGTAAAAGATCTAGCATTAAGCAGGATTTTTTTTTTTATAGCCAATAATATCCAAACTCCTCATTATAGCAAACAAAGCCTTTCTCCATGCTCTGTCTACAGCTTTCTGAACACATTTTCTTCGTAACACTTACTATATATTAGTTTATTCCTATCATGAGACTCCTTCAGCACAGTACCTATGTTTTACTCATTCTCTATTTTTGGTGCATAGCAACTAATACACATTTATCAAAAAAAAAAATACAATTATGAGTAGGCAAATACTGGAGCTTACAGCCTATGAAGAGAACATGCAAACCACAAAGCAAAATGTTATATATATAAAGTATAGCCTATGAATGCAAAGCAAGTGATACAAAAAGGTCTGTGCTCTGGAGAGGTTTAGAATATGAAGAAGACACCAGTAAAGCAAGAATTAAAATACAGACTAAGTTTTATTACAAGTGGGAAATGGAGTGTGGTATGACAGAGACTAGTGTTATGTTAGAAAAGGAATGCCAAGGAGGTGAGGTTGGTTGGTTCTTAAAGGAAAAAATGGGCATCAGCTAGTCAAGGAGAGGTGAGATAACAGGAAATAACAGAAAATTAGGCTCCATCTATTAAGCAGAGTAACCTGAATAGGAGGAAACCTTTAAGTAGGGCAGTGATGTTTATAAAACCCAAACTCCAAAATCTAAAATGAATAAAGACTTTGTGAAAACCCATTATAATTCATCCTGAAAAGTAATATGATTTTTTGCATTATCTACTGAACAAATCATCTACATGACTGCTTTCTTCCATTAGCAAAGTTAACTGGTAGATTACTGACCTTCTATCTCTTGCCTTGAACACTGAACCCTAATGTAATTAAGTTAATACAGTAATTTATTGTTTTACATATTAGAATTTACAGCCATGTGAACTTGGTATACATTTTACATAAATAACTTAAGAATTAGTTATATTATGCAAACAGGACTGCAGCACGGGCAACAGTTGTTTTGAGGAAATTTTTTCTACATATTAAACCATTTAATTCACATTACTTATAATAAGCATTTGAATTCTTTTAAACTGTGAAGTAATTAAGACATCTTTTCCAAATGACTTTTTAAATAACTATACTAGTAAATGCAGTACAAATATATTTTTTCCTTAAAATAAAGACTTGTTTTTTGGGTGTGGGTCATGTTTAACAATAGGCAGGAAGCATTGTTATGAACTTGGTGTTACCCTGGATAAATCACAACTCTGGCCTTTTGAGTCGTACTGTGTAAAATGAGGGAATTGGGATAGTTGACCCATTCTGTGGCTTCTAATTTTCTTGTATTCCAATTATCTGGAGGCAACTGTGGCTGGAAAAAAAGCGGATTTTAGTTTCAAGAAGACAACAAATACCACCCTACCTGAAATTTAGAGCATTATTTAACCTCTTTAAATCTAAATGGGGATATTAAAACCTGACTCACAAAGCTGTTGTTCAGATTAAATAAAGCTGGTTCGCTTCTTTCCTTTTTAGAAGTGGAGCTAAGATGTAGTTAGTGTTTGTTTCACGGACATCTCCCGTTAAGTAGCAGTATTTCATTTGTGTGGCATCTACAACATGTTGGCTTAATTGTTTTGAAAGTTCAAAACGAAAAATATTGCAGACATTTTTTAATGGAATTCATTTTTCCTCCCCACGTTACTGTTGGCGGAAAAATGCTGAAAAACCACTTAATGCGAAGCTTCACCCGGTGGGGAGGGAGCAGGCCACGCTTTTCGCTCGCCAACTGCATGGTGCAGAATCAAAACAAAGAATGACTAGTGTGCAGTACACTGACTTAGGCAACCATTTTACATCTAATGGTCAGGCCTGCCAGTTCGTCCTATCGAGGTTAAAAACAAAATTATTGGCGACAAATACCACCAAATAAAGACTTACTCGATTTGCATTCTTTTACTTTATAAGCCACTGAGGCTTACCTCAGTAAGGTAAGCTTACCTCAGGTACCGGCAATACGTCGTTGGCCGCAAGTTTCAGTCGGCCAGGTCGTGGCCTCCGTCATACCAGGGAGACCAACGTGCCCCTGACCCTCCAGCCCCTCCACGCCGCCTCCAGCAGGGACCCGCGGGGCCGGAAGTTCCGCCTCCGGTTTTTGCCGTCCGGCCCGAGGCCTCCCTCACGAAGCTCTCACCTGCAGGCCCTGCTGTTGGAGGCTCTGCGTGATGTAGTCCAGGCGGCGGCAAACGCTCTTCTTGGCCTCAGCCGCTGCCTCCTTGGTGCTGCTCACTAGCACCGCCACCTGCGCGCGGTCAGGGCCCGCAGACACCTCCGCAGTGCCGCTTACGTGCACCTCGCGCGTCGCGCTTTGGGCCTGTGCTGAGGAGACGGGGCGGCGGAGGCCGGGCAGCGCCTCACCGCCCGAGACCGCATTGTTCTCCCGGCCCCGGTCCGCCCAGGGAACCAGTTCCACGAACACCCGCGACTGAGGCGTCCGTTGCAACGACATAGTGATGGTAGCTACGTTTCCATAGCAACCCAGAGCCTACGGCGGCCCTTCCGAGCCAAAGCACGCCACGGCTTTCTTGCGCGCGGCGCAAAGGATCCCGGGAGGGGCTGGGAGGCCCCAGTGTTTCTGGAGGGTGCGAGCTGTGAGTTGGTGTTTGCCGTAAGTCCTTTACAAGGTGTTGGCTGGGCCAACGTGATCGTCGTTGTTGAGGTGTTTGCCTTACGGCTATCAAAAGTCTTAGCGAGTCGTCCCCGCCGCCGCCGCCCTCTGCAGAGCTCCGCCTTTCCAAGCCCTCCGCCCGCGTCTGCCCGCTGGGAAGCTCCCGATGCGACCTGGCTCGCCGCAGTGGGATTCGTTATTTTTTGTTTTATTTTATTTTAATTTTATTTTATTATTTTATTTTTTTTATTATTTATTTATTTATTTCACCGAGAGAGAGAGAGAGAGAGAGAGAGGGAGGGAGGCAGAGACACAGGCAGAAGGAGAAGCAGGCTCCATGCAGGGAGCCCGACGTGGGACTCGATCCTGTGTCCCCAGGGTCACGCCCTGGGCGGAAGGCGGCGCCGAACCGCTGAGCCACCCGAGCTGCCCTGGGATTTGTCTTCTACTTCTGTGAGGCCGGTCAGCGATTGTCCCCAGCCTTGTCTAATTTGACTTTACCTTTGCTCTCGGGCACGGCTCTTGGAGGCTCCACAGCGCCGTGGTACGCGAGACTTTTGTTGGAAGGAACCGCTCTCTGCCAGTTTGGTCGTGGGAGTTGATAATTCCTGGAGTTTTCAGTTTCATGGTCTCTCAAGTCATATTGGTAATACATTTCACATTTGCAGTATAGTTTTAAGTGCTTGTCATATGGGAAGCAAAGGAAAAAAAAGCAGTGGATAGCATACCCAGTAGGAGTAATAGATCTGACATAATTTTCAGCTTTGAATTTTCTCTAAAATGCCTAGAATGGTACTGGCTTTGCGTATGGACAGGAGAGAGACCCAACAGGTAGCAAAGCACATGCAACACGGACACTCTTGGGCCAGTACAACTTACACTGTATCTGTATCTCTTTCTTCTTGCTTTCTTTTTCTTTTCTTTTCTTTCTTTTTATTTTATTTTATTATTTTATTTTATTTATTTTATTTTATTTTATTTTATTTTATTTTATTTATTCCTGAGATACACAGGGAGAGAGAGAGGCAGAGACACAGGCAGAGAGAGAAGCAGGCTCCATGCAGGGAGCCCGACGTGGGACTCGATCCCGGGTCTCAGGATCACAACCTGGGCTGAAGGCGGCCTAACCCACTGAGCCGCCCGGGCTGCCCATCTGTACCTCTTTATTGAGGGGGAGGGTTCGCGAATTTCAACTCACTGATCCCCATTAGAGGGGATTTCTTATCACTAAGTATGTAAAAGATATTTTTATATAGATAGTATCCCTTCTGTCCCACGAGAAAAAAAAAACAAAACCACTCCACATTTAAAAAATAACTAATTAAAAAAAAGCTAACCATTCTCTTGAAAGGAACCTGAAAAGGCCTACTAACAATCTTCATGAAGTTTTTTCTTTATCATTTTTCTTATTCTTGATTAGTAAGATAAAAATATTCAACTAAATCAGATGTACCTCCTTCCCTCTTTCATTTGGTTCATATCCCGGGTAAAGTAATTTTGTATCTATTTTGATGTTTATTGTTAGCTAAAAATGATTATGTGATACTGTTTTAATAAAAACTTTTCCTCCATAATTTTTCTTATAATTTGAAACACCCAAAATAATGTTTCTTGAATTTGGTGGAAAATACTTTTCCCTAATGATAAATGTGGAGCAATATAATCTCCAAAATGAATTATTGAATGAATGAATGAATGTCTTTAGTACAAAGCAACAGGGGTTTTAAGTACATTTAAGTATTTAGGATATGATAAAAACAGATTTAAAATAAGTGGGAAAATAAGTAAATGGTACAGGGGTAATGGGTTAGCTATATGAAAAAAGAATTGATCTGTATCTTATATAGTGAAAGTAAAATTCAGATGAGATTAAAAAAAGAATTGGAAGAAGATAAAGGTGAACATAAATATAATGGAGAATGGAAGAAATTTCTTAAGTATCTACCTACCATCTAACTGTCATCTATCCATCTGTCATATCTATCTGCCTTCCTATTATTTATTATCTACTCATCCATCCTATCTACCTATCAATTACTATCTATTATCTATCCATCCATTCTCTCTACATTTCACCCAGTCTATCATCTATCCATCCATTCATAATATCTGTTTATATGTCATCTGTTGTCTTTATCTATCTAATTCTGTGTGGACTAGAAAAATGGAAGAACTTTCTAAGCACAATTTCAAATGTAGCAACCATAAGGAAAAGTTTGAAAAATTTTACTGCACTAAAAATATTTTAGTATATAAAACAAAACAGAAAGGTGAGGGGGGCAAAATAAATTGGGAGAAATATTTGTAGCATTTATTTTGTATAAAAGGCTTTAATGTTTAGAGAGCTCTTACCAGAAGAAAATAGAAGAAAAATGGATAATGAACACAGGCAAACAATTAGTAGGCTGGACCCATTTTTTTTTTTTTAATAAAGACTTTATTTATTTATGAGAGACACAAAGAGAGGCAGAGACACAGGCAGAGGGAGGAGAAGCAGGATCCATGCAAGGAGCCTGATGAGGGACTTGATCCCCAGAATCCAGGATCAGGCCCTGAACCAAAGGCAGATGCTCCCACCCAGGTGTCCCCAGCTAGACCTGTTTTAACAACATACCATGGACTAACTGGCTTAACAGAAATTTATTTTCTCACAGTTCTGTAGGCTAAAAGTCCAAGATCAAGATGTCCACAGTTTTAGTGGCTCCTGAGGCCTTTTTACTTGATTGCAGACACTGTTCTCACTGTGTCTTTCCATGGCCTTCCTTATGTTGGCAAGCATTCCTGGGGTTTCTTCCTCTTCTTGTTAAGAGCATCAATCCCTAGTGATTTGGGCTCACATACTTATAGCCTAATTTAACCTTAATTTCTTCTTTAAAGGCTATATGTCTAAATAGAGTCACATTTAGGGGGATTAGTACTTCAACATATGAATGAGAAGTGGGAGACACATAATTCATATAACATAAACCAATAAAGCAGAAATACTACAGTCTGTGACATGAGGGAAGAATGAAAAGTGTTTATTTTCACCAGTAGTTAAATGCAAATTTAAATATAGTAGAATTAACTTTTTTTTTGAATCAGTTATTTTGGCAAGTAATAAAGGCAGTAGGAATGAAGATGAAATAGGAAAAAGTAATTTTGAAAGAAGAATGAAATTGTTCTTGGTGACAGAACTGTATAGTAAGTAAGAGAGAAAGATAAGCCAAAGATGACTTTGAGGTTTTCAGCCAGGATAACTTGGGAGAATAAATGAGTATGATGGAATTTATCTGTTCAGCTTATAACAGGGTCAAGGCAATGCTTCTAGCAACCATTTTTAATAAGATGACTCTCTCCACAATTTGTTTGGATCTGGAATAGGCACCTTATTCAACCTGGGCCAGTTAGAGGTATTTTTTGGCTTTGTTTGTTTCATTTGGTTTTTAGAATGGAAATTTATATTTATACCAAATTTAAAAAATTAAGTCTCTCAGATGGTGGGCCATGACATACATTCTTCTTTACATATAAAACTTTGACAGAGATAGATTGACCATTTTCCACATACCATTTCTAGTAGAGAAGGAGAAAATGAGAGTGTATAGAGAAAGGGAGAGAAAATGAGAGAAAGAGATGAAATCATACATTCAGAGGGAAACAGAGAGGAGATGGAGGAAGAATTCAGATACAATTCCAGTCTGTTCCTAGAAATTTCCTTAGGCCTGGTTTTATTCATGCCCTGGAGTTTTATAAAATAGCCTTATATCCTTGTCATAAAATCTCCCCAACTTTTTCTTTTTTTTTTTCCAGAGGTAGCTTTACTTAGTTTTGTTATCTTAAAATTGAAAATATTGGCTGATTATAGTAGATAAGAGGAGATGAATTCAAAGTTGACTTGTATAGTTTTTAGCCTTAAATGATTTATTGAGCTCCACACAAAGTAGATCATTAAGTAAAAGCTCAAAACTTTACCCTTTGAGAAAATTTTGCTTTCCATTGTCATTCAAGGATACACTGAGTAATGCTGTCATGCAGTTGTTTTCCATTTCTGACTGGAGCTTGCTTTATTGAGCCTGCGATCCATATATCTACATAAGGGCTGAGGTTTTTTTCCTCCTCCTTTGGCTGTTCTTACAGGAACCCCCACCATAACCATTGGTGTGAGCTGACAGTGGTATTCTCGTGCAACCTTGGTATGTGGAATGGGAGTCTGGGATACCTGCTCATGCAACATGGTTATGCTTTCTGATTCTGCTCATACTTGGTGTCCCAGATGTACTGTTTTCATCTTTTGTTGGATTTCTGCTGGGCTGCCTGCCTATATGATTTGGAGTGTCTGACAGAACCCAGCTTATGAAAGCAGTTCTGAATATTTAGAAAACCAAAATGAGGGAATGGAGCAATATATTCCAAATGCTATGGGAAAAAAATAAATTAACCTAGAAGTGTGTGTTAAACTGTTCCTCATGAATGAAGGAAAATAGAGATATTTTCAGATGTTCAAAACTTAAAGGAGTTTACTATCCATAGATTCTAAACTGTTATCATAGAATATGCCTCTGTGATATTACTAAGTTCAAAAGGAAGCCATGGCATGGAAGAAACAACAATGATCACAGAAATTTATAACATGTAAAAAAATGTAATTATTGAAAATGACTTCTTTGTGTGTGGGTGGTTAGGCAAAAATTGAAACGTTCATGGCATCTAGTTAAAACATCTTAAGGTCCTTGGCTTGTTCAAAAAGAGACTGACGGATACTGAATTACATTGTACTTTGTTGTAATATTTTGTAGTTAATTACCTATGGAAAATATATAAATAAATGAAGAGATCAAAGGAGGCAGAAAAGAAGGCTCAAAGACATAGGAAGATTAAAATAGCACAATGTTATGAGCCACAGGATGTAAAACTTTCAAAAAAGGAAAGGTGATTGGGATCCCTGGGTGGCGCAGCGGTTTAGAGCCTGTCTTTGGCCCAGGGCCCGATCCTGGAGACCCGGGATCGAATCCCATGTCGGGCTCCCGGTGCATGGAGCCTGCTTCTCCCTCTGCCTGTGTCTCTGCTTCTCTCTCTCTCTCTGTGTGACTGTAATAAATAAAAAAAAATTTAAAAAAAGGAAAGGTGATTAATAATGCCAAATGATACACAGACAGTTAAAAAACTGAGGTTATAGATATCTATTGAATATAATATTTACAAAGTTATTAGTGACCTTCAAAGAACTGATTCACTGGGAACTGGTTGACAAAGTGTTAAGGGATGAGTGAGTGAGTAGAAAAAGGAAAGATGGATAAGTATTCAATACTATCTGAAGATTTTCTTTCTTTTTTTTTTTTAAGAAAAAATATTTGGATTCAGGCTTTCCAGAAATGAAGATAATATGCTACCTTATCTTATAAATACCCTAGACACCAGAAATAGTTCTTCTTCTCTTTTCTCATTCTTTTGAGGTCTGTTTTTTGCTTTCTTACAGGTTAAAGATGTTTAACTTCTGGTACCTGGAATGATACAGGTAGAAACAAGATAGTGGGCATAGGAAATGCTGTATCCATGGGAACTTCTGACAGTCAGCTTTATTTCTTTCTATCCTCTGCCAACCTGACACAGACTTCCAGTTCCAGAGTCTAATAAGTATATCTTAATCTTGAAAGTTACAAATTAGTACAGAAAAATTTCTCTCAAGTGCATCTCTACTCTGAGGGAAAATAAACATGCAACTTTCTCCCTACTGTAGCATCTTGTTAGGCTGGGGTGTCCTATATATTGCTGTTGGATTGGAAACCACACTTGACTGACCTCTTGAACACTTCAGTTTTTCAGATAAGCTTTTGGTTTAAATCTTCTCTCGCTGCACTCATTTTTTTCTTTAATCCATTTCACATCACTGGCCTTGGCTGATATTGTCTGGCTTATTTTTGATATTCACATGTTTGGCTGCATAATATAACTACTTAGAGTTTTATTTGTTTATACAAAAGAGTGGATGTCTCAATTAGGGGAGAAATAATATTTTATAAATGCTAATATAGTGATAGTAACAATTACTAGTTGTAATTATATTTTAACATATTTATACTATTCTTATTCAAGAGATTAAGAAATATTTGATAGCTTGTTCGTAAACTTAAGCTATGAAACTTTCACTGGGTAAAGACTGCTTCTTGATATTAATTCCCTTTGAAAATAGGAAATTAGAAATAAGTTTGCCAAGATATTTTATTTTATTATTATTTTTTAAATTTTATTTATTTATTCATGAGAGACACACAGGGAGAGAGGCAGAGACCTGGGCAGAGGGAGAAGTAGGCTCCATGTAGGGAGCCTGATGTGGGACTCGATCCTGGGACTCCAGGATCATGCCATGGGCTGAAGGCAGGCACTTAACCTCTGAGCCACCCAGGTGTCCTATCAATAGATATTTTAAACTCCAGAAATGGGACATATGGGTGGCTCAGCGATTAAGCCCAGGGCATGATCCTGGAGTACTAGGATCAAGTCCCACATCAGGCTCCTTCTCCCTCTGCCTAGGTCTCTGCCTCTCTTCTTGTGTCTCTCATGAGTAAATAAATAAAATCTTAAAAAAAACTCCAAAATTATTTAATTCCAAATTCTAGTAGTATCCAAGCCAATAAGAAATTGCAGATACATAAATAACTTAGGGAGAAATCTTAGTTAATCTTTAGTTTATGTGGAAGAAATGCTCAAGTTGATTCTGCACATCAGGTGAAATTGTAATGAATAAGAGAAGGCTTACAGAAATAATTTCTCTGCTCAGGATACTTGATATTTTAAAAGAGTTATTGTAACATCTTGGTTAGTCAATCATTAGAGATATAACTAGCCACAGTGAAGTGGATGCTAAACATCAAAATTATCAAAGAAAAAAGAGATAAAAATTGGAGAAAGAAAAAGACTATAGGAAAGAAAAAAGAGTTTGAAAGCTAGAAGAAAGTCTCATTTTGCAGATAAACATACTAGAACAAATTAGAAAGTTTTTAAAGTTATGTGCCCCAGTTTTTTGAGCAAAAGAGAGCCTAAAGTTCTTTCCAGTATACCATGCTGCCTCCTAGTGATCCATGATTGTTTGCAGTATGTAAAGTCCTATTCTAGCAAAGCTCTTTTTCAAAACAAAAGAACAAACAAAATTTGCTTTACCTCTAACCTCCCTTGATTCCGATAACATTCTGTTCATCTTGTTCTACTTCCTTCTCCCTGGCTACTTCTTTACTACATGTTTCATTCTTTTCTTTCCTCTGACAAACCCAGTCCTCAGCCAACTTCTCTCTAAATTTGTAGCTACTTTCATGGATTCAGCTTTCACCCCAACTGACTCAATTTTCTTATTTGTAAGATGAGAGAAAGCAGGGTCAGTGACAATGCAAAATGATGTTATGAAAGTCTTATTTACAAAACCAGCATTGGGGCACTTGAGTGGTACAATCTTGGGCATCAAACTCTTGGTTTCGGCTTAGGTCGTGGTCTAAGGGTCATGAGATTGAGCTGTGTGTTGGGCTCTGTACTGAGCTCAGCTTCTGTTTATCCCTCTCCGGCTGCTTCTCCCCACACATATTCTATTTCTCTTTCAGAAAAAAAAATAAAAAAAAAAAGCATTATCTGCACAGACACCTCACCACGGGAGACATACAGGTGTTAAGTAAGTTTGTGAAAGGATGCTCCACATCATATATCCTTAGGGAATCACAAATTAAACAACAGTGAGATACCACTATACACCTATTAGAAAGGCCCAAATCCAAAGCTCTGACACCAACAAATGCTGATGAGGATCTGGAGCAAGCTTAGTCATTGTTGGTGGGAGTGTAAAATGGTACAGCCACTTTGGAAGACAGTTGGGAAGTTTCTTACAAAATTAAGCATACTTTTACCTTATGATCCAGCAGTGGAAATTCTAACTATTTACTCAAAAGAGTTGAAAACTTATGTTCACACAGAAACCTGTGTGTGGATGTTTATAGCAGTTTTTTTTCTATTTGCCAAAATTTGGAAGGATTATAGGTGTCCATTAGTAGGTGAAAGAAAAAATGAACTGTGGTACCTCCAGAAAATAGAACATTATTCATTCTCAAGAAGAAATGAGCTTTTGGGGCACCTGGCTAGCTCAGTCAGGGGTGTGTGTGACTCTTGATCTCTGGGTTTCGAGTTTGGGCCCCATGTTGGGTGCAGAGATTACTCAAAAATAAAATCTTAAAACAAATGAGCTATCCAACCATGAAAAGGCTTGGAAAAACCTCAGATGCACATTACTAAGTGAAAGAAGCCAATCCAGAAAAACCACATACTGTATGATTCCAACTATATGATATTCTGGGGAAGGCAAAACTATGGAGACAGTAGAAGGATCAGTGGTTGTCAGGGGTTAGAGGGGAGGGAGAGATGAACAGGTGAAACACAGAGGAATTCTAAAGCCAATGAAATTATTCTGTATGATATTACAATGATAGATGCATGTTATCATATGTTTATCAAAGCTCATAGAATATACAAAGCCAAGAGTGAACCCTAAAATAAACTATGGACTTTGAGTGATTATGATGTGTCAGTGTAGGTTCATCAGTTGTAACCCAGGTACCACTGTGGTGCAGGGCATCGATAGTGGGGGAAGTTGTATGTGTGGGTGAATGGGGGATATATGAGAATTCTCTGTACTTTGTTTGATTTTGCTATATGCCTAAAACTGCTCTAAAAATACAATTTCTTATTTAAATTTTTTATAAATAGCATTGTTTTAAAAAGACAAAAGTAGAGTAAAATAACATGCATGATCAAGCTATGTGAGCTGTGAAACTTATCTCCTCTGATGCTTAGTTGCTTTATTTTTTAAAGGAATTGTGTGTGTGTATATGTATTTTAGAAAATAAATGCCTGAGTGGCTCAGTGGTTGAGCATCTGCCTTTGGCTCATGTTATGATCCCAGAGTCCTGGTATTGAGTCCTGCATTGGGCTCCCTACATGGGACCCTGCTTCTGCCTGTATCTCTGCATCTCTCTCTGTGTCTCTCATGAATAAATAAATATTTTAGAAAATATTATTAAACACCAATACTACAGTTTTACTTAGGGAACTGTATTTAGGAAAATGCCTTGCTAAACTTCCATGAGTGTGGAAGGTGAGGCCTTGAGAGTGCAGTCCAGAAGGAGACTGCAATACAAAGAGAGAACTAAGTAGTTATGCATAAAGAAGTGAACATAGATGTGGGAGGTGGAATATGAGGAAGAAAGATGAGGGAGGGTGGAGTTGGAGAAAGGCCATACAGTATAAAAAGGAGGCTAGATCCTACGGAGAAAGATAAAATTCCCTGGCAGCATTGCAGGCCAAGAACTTTAAAAATCATAGATATCTAATTTGCAATATTTAGTTGGCCTTTCAGCAGTATAACAACTCAGGGCATTGTATTATCTGTGCAGTTTGGAGGAAATCAGGAAAAGAAACTCTGTTTAGAACAAAAAAGCAAGCATCTGCAAGAACTCTCCAAGATGTATGTGAGATTGAGATTTCAATAGATGTGGGAGCCACAGTTGACCATGAAAATGGAAGTACACTAGATTAAGGGTAATGGAATTTCTCATAGGAACCTTTCTCAAAGAGAGGTTCCAGATGACAGATCAGATGGACTGGATTTACAGGACAATTATGGGGATATTTGTAGGTAGGCTTGAAACATAGTGGTAAAAACCTAAGTAAGCACTCAACTTCCAGTTGTCTTGTATAGTCCTGCATCAGTTTTGGAGCTGAGACAGCCTTGGCTTTGAGGATTATTTCTGAGTAAGATAAGGAAGCTCTGATCGAAAAAATTAGCTTACTGGCTACCTAACAGAGGATGGAGGAAAATTGCTTTTCTTTTAAAGACTTTATTTATTTGAGACAGAGAAAGAGTGTGAGAGAGAAGGATCACAAGCAGGGAGGAAGGGCAGAGGGAGAAGCAGACTCACCACTGAGCAGGGAGCCCAACATGGGACTTGATCCCAGGATCCCAGGATCTTGACCCAAGCTGAAGCATACCACTTAACAAACTGAGTCACCCAGATGCCCAAAAACTGCTTTTCTGAAAACACCATTCACCTAGCTCAAGGACAGTACTTGTTAGATTGAAAAAGGTTTAATTTTAATTTTATTTTTTAAGGTTTTATTATTTATTTGAGAGAGAGAGAGAGAGAGAGAGAAGGAGAGAGCAGGAGCAGTGGGAAGGGGCAGAGGAGAGGGAGAAGCAGACTCCCCACTGAGCAGGGAGCCCAATGTGGGGCTCCATCCCAGGACCCAGGATCATGACCCAAGCTGAAGGCAGACGCTCAACCAAGTGAGCAATCCAGGTGCCCCTAGAGGAAAAGTTTTAACTTAAGTCATGTGTCTATAAGGATCAAATTAAGACTTTTTTCCTAGACTTGTAGAAAACATGCTTACATCAAATTAAGCTTAGAAAATTATATTATGAGAACAGTAAAAGATGTTTTTTGTTTGTTGAAGATTTACCTCAAGTAATGCAGACATATTCTTTAGGGATGCAAAATGAGAATTTAATTGTCTAAATAGATTTTCCCAACTTTGTCCTTTTGTAAAAATGGCAGGAGAAGATAAGTAGTTCAGTCCCCTAACATCTCCTGACCATTTGCTAAAGCCTCCTTCTGAAATAAGTATACTGAGATGATGACAATTTCTGTGAGTTCCATGGTGTTACCTAGAAAGAGCATGGGCTTTGGGGTCCTACAGACCTGTGGTTGCTTGTCATTTTCTATATCTGTGACCTTAGGATATCTAATGTTTCTAAGGTTCAGTTTCCTAATCTGTTAAATAGAGATAATATTTTACATTATTTAAATAATGTAAAATAGTATTGTACATAGAATATAGAGATAATACCTATTGCAAACACTGCTAATGTTTACAATATCCATGTTCTCCTTTTATTCTTGGACACAGTTAAACTCTGTATTGTCAGCTTTTCTTAAAGATTAGTCTGTCCATCAATGAGTTCTGGCAATGGAATGCTGGTGGAAATAAAATGCCAGGAAACAAACTCCTGGTCTGGCCCATAAAAAACCCCCAGGTGGGGTCCTCTCTCATTTTCTCCATCTGCTGGCTCGCAGGAGAGGATTATAAAAACCTTTTAGCGATAAAAACTATGAGACATAAGTCTGGAGCAGAGTCTATTGCCACTCTTGCCACCCCCGTTAGATGTAAACAAGAAGAAACATTTATTTTGCTAAGCCACTGAAATTTGGAGGATGTTTATTTCAGTAGTTAGCCTACCCTAAGTAACACAACTCTAGGATTAGTATAAAGATTAAAAGAGGAATCTTTGTAAAGCATCTAACGTAAATTGAGAGTTCAGTAGATGACAGTTATCATTACCATTATCCTTTACATGTACAAAAGCATGTGAGCAGGCAGGCATTGTGGGTATCAGAAATTTCCCCAAGTGCTCAGACTGAGAGGATCTGAGTTGACAGGACTGATTTCTTGCTGCTCTCTTAAAATCACACCCATTGTTAACTCTCAAATTCCTTGAAGTACGGAAGGTTAATTCATTTAGTTATAAATTTTTTTAAGGAGGTATAATTGAAATATAACATTATATTAGTTGAGGTGTACAGTATAATTATTTGATATTTGTATATGTTGCAAAACAGTCACCACAATATGCTAACATCCAGTTATAGATTTCACTATCATATATTTAATCCTTTTCTTGGCCTGCTATTTTCTTTTTTTTTTTTTTGTCTTCTGAGACTCTGGATACCTTTATTCTTCAAATGGCTTTACCCTTCTCATAGCTCCAGGTGAGACTGGGAGCCAGCACCCAGCCCGTCCCTCTCTCCATTGTCTGAGTGGGTCACAGAGAAACCTGCAGGACGCTGGCAGAGTCTGGCGGCCCTTCTGGGGATAGAACTAAGGGATATACTATTGTATATAACTAAGGATATACTATTGTAGCATATGATACCCCAACTTAGGTCATATGTTCATTATACCTATATAAGTATTCCATTTGGGATCTAAGAGAAAGACTAGATCAGTGCTGTTGAATAGAAATATAATGTAGCCACACACAGAATTTTGAATTTCTAGTAATTACATTAAAAGAAGTTAAAAAAACCCACATGAAATTAATGTTAATAATATATCCTAAATAGGGATCCCTGGGTGGCGCAGCGGTTTGGCGCCTGCCTTTGGCTCAGGGCGTGATCCTGGAGACCCGGGATCGAATCCCACATCGGGCTCCCGGTGCTTGGAGCCTGCTTCTCCCTCTGCCTATGTCTCTGCCTCTCTCTCTCTCTCTCTGTGTGACTATCATAATATATATATATATGTATATATATATATATATCCTAAATATAATGTACAACATATAATCAGTGTTATTTGCATTCTTTTTTTCATGATGATTCTTTGAAATCAAGGTATATTTATACTGACAGCACATTGTGATTTAGATTGGCTTACTTCCAAGTGTTCAGTAGCCACATTTACATAGTATTTACCATATTGGACAGCTCAGGAATGGACAAATTAAAAAAAAAAAACCTACTACTTTTGAAAAAAAGTCTTCAAGGTCAAGTGCCGTATCTTCTTTGTAGATGGAGGAAAACCTTTTTTCATTGGTTTTTATTTAAGTTCGATTTGCCAACATATAGTATAACCCAGTGCTCATACCATCAAGTGCTCTCCTCAGTGCCCATCACCCAGTTACCCCAACCCTCCACTCACCTCCCCCTTCTGCAACCCTTTGTTTTCCAGAGTTAGGAGTCTTTCATGGTTTGTCTCCACCTCTAATTTTTCCTACTCAGTTCCCCTCCTTTCCCTTATAACGCCCTTCATTATTTCTTATATTCCCTGTATGAGTAAAATCATATGATGATTGTTCTTCTCCTATTGACTTACTTCACTCAGCATAATACCCTCCAGTTCCATCTATGTCGAAGCAAATGGTTGGTATTTGTCCTTTCTGATGGATGAGAATTATTCCATTGTATATGTATACCACATCTTCTTTATCCATTCATCCGACAGAGGACATTGTGGCTCTTTCCACAGTTTGGCTATTATGGACATTGCTGCTATGAACATTGGGGTACCCCTTTGTATCACTACATCTGTATCTTTGGGGTAAATCCCCAGTAGTGCAATTGCTGGGTCATGGGGTAGCTCTATTTTTAACATCTTGAGGAACCTCCACACTGTTTTCCAGAGTGGCTGCACCAGTTGGCATTCCCACCAACAGTGCAAGGGGGTTACCCTTTCTCCACATCCTCTCCAACATTGGTTGTTTCCTGTCTTGTTAATTTTCACCATTCTCACTGGTGTGAGGTGGTATCTCATTGTGGTTTTGATTTGTGTTTCCCTGATGGCAAGTGATGCACAGCATTTTCTCATGTGCTTGTTGGCCATGTCTTTGTCTCCTTGGTGAAATTTCTGTTCATGTCTTTTGCCCATTTCATGATTGGATTGATTGTTTCTTGGGTGTTGAGTTTCATAAGTTCTTTATAGATCTTGGATACTAGCCCTTTATCTGATATGTCATTTGCAAATATCTTCTTCCATTCTGTAGGTTGTTTTTAGTTTTGTTGATTGTTTCTTTTGCTGTGGAGAAGCTTTTTATCCTGATTAAGTCCCAATAGTTCATTTTTGCTTTTGTTTCTCTTGCCTTCATAGATGTAACTTGCAAGAAGTTGCTGTGGCCAAGTTCAAAAAGATTGTTACCTGTGTTCTCCTCTAGGATTTTGATGGATTCTTTGTTTTTTTAAGGTTTTATTTATTTATTCATGAGAGACACAGAGAGAGAAGAAGGCTCCATGCAGGGAGCCCGATGTGGGACTTGATCCAAGGACTCCAGGATCACGACTTGGGCTGAAGGCAGCCACTTAACTGGTGAGCCACCCAGGCGTCCCATTGATGGATTCTTGTCTCACATTTAGATCTTTCAACCATTTTGAGTTTATCTTTGCATATGGTGTAAGAGAATGGTCTAGTTTCATTCTTCTGCACGTGGCTGCCCAATTGTCCCAGCACCATTTATTGAAGAGACTGTCCTTTTTCCCGTGGATAGTCTTTCCTGCTTTGTTGAATATTAGTTGACCATAGAATTGAGTGCCTATTTCTGGGTTCTCTATTCTGTTCCATTGATCTATGTGTCTGTTTTTGTGCCAGTACCATACTGTCTTGATGATCACAACTTTGTAATACAGCTTGAAATTCAGCATTGTGAGGTCCCCAGCATTGGTTTTCTTTTTCAATATTCCCCTAGCTCTTTGGGGCCTTTTCTGATTCCACACAAATCTTGGGATTATTTGTTCCAACTTTGTGAAGAAAGTCCATGGTATTTTGATAGGGATTGCATTGAACATGTAGATTGCCCGGGGTAGTATAGACATTTTCACAATATTAATTCTTCCAATCCATGAGCATGGAATATTTTTCCATCTATTTGCCTTCCTCAATTTCTTTCAGAAGTGCTCTGAAAGTTTTTAGGGTATAGATCCTTTACTTCTTTGGTTAGGTTTATTCCTAGGTATCTTATGCTTTTGGGTGCAATTGTAAATGGGATTGATTCCTTAATTTCTTTCTTCAGTCTCATTGTTAGTGTATAGAAGTGCCACTGATTTCTGGGTATTGATTTAGTATCCTGCCACATTGCTGAATTGTTGTATGAGTTCTAGCAATCTTAGGGTGGAGTCTTTTGGGTTTTCTATATGCAGTATCATGTCATCTGCGAAAAGGAAGAGTTTGACTTCTTTGCCAATTTGAATGCCTTTTATTTCTTTTTGTTTTCTGATTGCTGAAGCTAAGACTTCTAGTACTATTTTGAATAACACTGGGGAGAGTGGACATCCCTTCATGTTCCTGATCTTGGGAAAAGCTCTCAGTTTTTCCCCATGGAGAATGATATTAGCTGTGGGCTTAATTTAATAAATGGTTTTTAAGATTCTGAGGAATGTTCCCTCTATCCCTACATTTTGAAGAGATTTAATCAGAAATGGATGTTGTATTTTGTCAAATGCTTTCTCTGCATCTATTGAATGGATCATATGGTTCTTGTTTTTGTTTTGTTTTGTTTTTTCTTGTTGATGTGATCTATCACATCAATTGTTTTATGAGTGTTGAACCAATCTTACATCCCAGGGATAAATCCCACTTGGTCATGGTGAATAATCCTCTCAATGTATTATCCTATTGGCTAGTATCATGATGAGAATTTTTGCATCCATGTTCATCAGGGATATTGGTGTATACTTCTCCTTTTTGGTGGGGTCTTTGGTTTTGGAATCAAGGTGATGCTGGCCTCATAAAATGAGTTTGGAAGTATTCCTTCCCTTTCTATCCTTTGAAACAGCTTTAGTAGTATAGGTATTATTTCTTCTTTAAACGTTTGATAGAATTCCCCTGGGAAGCCATCTGGCCCTGGACTTTAGTGTCTTGGGAGGTTTTTGATGACTGCTTCAATTTCCTCACTGGTTATTGGCCTGTTCAGCTTTTCTCTTTCTTCCTGTTGCAGTTTTGTGTTTTTTCCAGAAATGTATCCATTTCTTGTAGATTGCCTAATTTGTTGGTATATAGCTGTTCATAATACATTTTTAAAATCGTTTGTGTTTCCTTGGTATTGGTTGTAATTTGAGTCTTTTCTTTTTAATAAGGCTGGCTAGGAGTTTATCTATCTTATTAATTCTTTCAAAGAACCAACTCCTGGTTTTGTTTATCTGTTCTACAGATCTTCTGGTCTCCTATGTCATTGAATTCTGCTTGAATATTTATTAACTCTCCTCTTCTTCTTGGTGTAGGTTTTGTCGGCTGTTCTTTCTCCAGTTGCTTTCAGTGCCAGGTTAGCCTGTATATTTGAGTTCTACCAATTTTTTGAGGGATGCTGGTATGGCGATGTATTTCCCTCTTAGGACTGCTTTTGCTGTATCCCAAAGATTTTGAATGGTTGTATCTTAATTTTCATTAGTTTCCATGAATCTTTTTTTTTTTTTTAATTTTTTTTATTTATTTATGATAGTCACAGAGAAAGAGAGAGAGAGGCAGAGACACAGGCAGAGAGAGAAGCAGGCTCCATGCACCGGGAGCCCGACGTGGGATTCGATCCCGAGTCTCCAGGATCGCGCCCTGGGCCAAAGGCAGGCGCCAAACCGCTGCGCCACCCAGGGATCCCTCCATGAACGGAAGCCCGACGTGGGATTCGATCCCGAGTCTCCAGGATCGCGCCCTGGGCCAAAGGCAGGCGCCAAACCGCTGCGCCACCCAGGGATCCCTCCATGAATCTTTTAAATTCTTCTCTAATTTCCTGGTTGACCCATTCATCTTTTAGTAGGATGCTCTTTAACCTCCATGTGTTTGAGTTTCTTCCAAATTTATTCTTGTGATTGAGTTCTAGTTTCAAAGCATTGTGGTCTGAAAATATGCAAGGGACAATCCCAGTCTTTTGGTATTGGTTGAGACCTGATTTGTGACCCAGTATGTGGTCTGTTCTGGAAAAGTTCCATGTGCACATGAGAAGAATGTGTATTCAGTTGCATTTGGATGGAAAGTTCTGTATATATCTGTGAAATCTGTTTGGTCCCATATATCATTTAAGGCCCTTGTTTATTTGGGGGTGTTGTGCTTAGAAGATATGTCATTTGCTGAAAGTGCTATGTTGAAGTCTTCCCACTATTAGTGTATTATTATCTAAGTTATGTCTTTACTTTGGTCATTAATTGATATACTTGGCAGCTCCCACATTAGGGGTATAAATATTCGTGATTGTTAGGTCTTCTTGTTGGATAGATCCTTTAAATATGATATAGTGTCCCTCTTCATCTCTTACTGCAGCCTTTGGTATAAACTTTAATTTATCTGATATGAGAATTGCTACCCCAGCATTCTTTTGAGGACCATTTTCTTAAAAAAAAATATTTTATTTATTTATTCACGAGAAACACCGAGAGAGAGAGGCAGAGACTCAGGCAGGGGGAGAAGCAGGCTCCATGCAGGAAGCCCGATGCAGGACCCAATCCTGGGACCCTGGGGTCATGCCCTGAGCCAAAGGCATATGCTCAACCACTGAGCCACCCAGGGGCCCCTTTTGAGGACCATTTGAATGGTAAATGGTTCTCCACCCCTTCATTCTCAGGCTGGAGGTGTCTTTAGGTCTAAAATGAGTCTCTTGTAGACAGCATATAGATGGGTTTTGCTTTTTTATCCAGTCTAATACCCTGTGTCTTTAGATGGGATCATTTAGCCCATCGCGTTCAGAGTAACTATTGGAAGATATGAATTTAGTGTCATTATATTACCTATTCAGTCCCTATTTTTGTGGATTGTTTCTTTGGGCTCCCTATTTCTTTCTTTTTTGGGGGGGCTCCCTATTTCTTTTACAGAGTCCCTCTTAATATTTCTTGCAGAAGCAGTTTGGTGGTCACATATTCTTTCAGCTTCTGCCTATCCTGGAAGTTCTTGATCTCTCCTTCTATTCTGAGTGAAAGCCTTGCTTGATAAGGTATTCTTGGATGCATGTTCTCATTTAGTACCCTGTATATATCATGCCAGCCCTTTCTGGCCTGCCAAGTCTCTGTGGAGAGGTCTGCTGTTAATTTGATATTTCTCCCCATGTGATTTAAGAATATCTTGTCTCATGCTGCTTTAAGAATTTTCTTTTTATCTTTGAAATTTTCAAGTTTCACTATTAAATGTTGAGGTATTGAATAGTTTTTATTGATTTTTTGGGGGGATCTTCTCTATTTCTTGGATCTGTATGCCTGTTTCCTTCCCAGATTTGGGAAGTTCTCAGCTATGATTTGTTCAAATATACTTTGTGGTCCTCTCCCTCAGCCTTTTCTGGAATCCTAGTTAGATGTATATTCTTTTTCTCAAGCTATCATTTATTTCCCTAAGCCTTTCCTCATGGGCTCTTTCTTGTTTCTCTTTTCCTCAGCTTTCTTCCTTACCATCAACTTGTCTTCTGTGTCACTCAGTCTCTCTTCCACCTCATTAACCCTAGCAGTTAGTATATCCAGTTTGGATTGCATCTCATGTAATCCGTTTTTAATTTCGGCCTGATTAGATCTCAATTCTGCAGTAACAAAGTCTCTAGAATCCTTTATGCTTTTTTTCCGGAGCCACCAGTAGCTTTATAATTGTACTTCTTAACTGATTTTCTGACATCATATTTAAATCCAAATTCTATAACTCTGTGGCAGGGAGTATTGTTTCCAGTTCTTTCTTTCCTGGTGACTTCTTCCTTCTAGTCATTTTGTCCAGTGCAGATTGGCTATATGACTGGGTTGAGTCAAAAATAACAACCATGACCTAGGTAAAATACACCCTAGATGATTCCAAAGAGATCAGAGACCAGAAAATAAAAGAAAAAGAATAATAGAACAGAAGAAAACAATGGACAACAAGTGAAAAACAAATATTAAAACAAAGTAGTAAAAATAAAAAGCCAAAAACTAAAAATGAAGAAGAAAAAAAAAAAAGGAAAGGAAAGAGGAAAAAGAAAAAAGGGGGTGATGGTGGTGGTGAGGAAGTGGTAGTGAGAGAGAATGTAGTCTACCTGACCCTAGAGGGTCATCCTCTTGGTTCTGAGTGTATTTTGTTCTGTAAACAAACTGTTGAGCATCTATTAGAAGATGCTCAATCCCAAATTTATATAAGCCAGCAATACTTATATAACTCCCCAACATTGACTACAAAAAGATAAACAAGATAAAAGAAGGGGACAGAATGTGAAGGAAGACAATATAATCTCACAGAATGAACCAACACGGTATTCTACTTGATTTGGGTGGTGTGTTGGTCATGTTTTAGAAGGTACTAACTTCCATTTTAAAACAAAGTGAGGCAGAAAAAATAAAAAACAAAAAACACTCATATCTCATATATCTACCAAAATTAAATTGGATACGTTGAAGGGAATTCAGAAGTGAAAAATATATCTAAGACATGTTACTGTAGGAATATGAAAGTCAAAAAAGAAAAAGTTAAAAATGAAAAGTTGTAAAATATTGTAGTTAAGGTGGGAAAAGAGAAAAAATATTGCAAATTTTTAGTCTGATGTAAAAACAAGTTGTAATGGAAAAAGAAAATAAAAGATGAAAAAAATGTAACCTATAGTTCTATATACTATTTTCCCTCATTCCTGGAGCTTTCCAGTGCTGCTTGGTCAATAAACTTGCTCTTCCCTTGGTCTTCCAGCAGTTCTTCTGGGGAGGCATCTGCTGTGCTGATCCTCAGGTGCCTGTGTCTGGCGGAGATGCCCTGCTCCCTGCCAGGTGCTGGTTTCTGTTTGAGCTGTGTATCCTGTGAGGCCGTTGTTCCCTAGTGGCCCCACCTCTCCCAGGCACAGGGTAAAACAAAGAGGAAAAACAAAAATAGCAGCAGCCAGATGTCCAGCTCTGGAGTCAAGCTCCCTGCAAGTCACTAACCTCATGTTCCCAATCTGCACTGGCCTAGATGCTTCTGGGGGCCTGCGCAGGTGCACTGATCTGCGCAGCTTGTTCGGTACCCAGCAGCAGGAGAGTTCTTGATTTCCTGTGCCCTCTCCATTTCTGCCTGTCCCAGGAGGAATGAAGGATCACCGGTTTTGTCTGCTTGGACGCCCTGGGGTCAGGGTCCCTGTGCTGCTGAACCCATGCTCCCAGGGACCACCTCTCCTGAAGGGAACAGGATATAGCCACCTCCGTTTGGAGCTGGCCTGCCTAACCAACTGCCTTCTCCCAAATGCCCCAAGGGCTGCAGAGTTCCAGCCCTTTACTGATATTGGACCATAGTTTGCAGTTGGCTCTGCCCCCGTCCCCCGCCATGCCCCTCCTCTTTTTTTTTTTTTTTACTTATATGTATATTTTTTATTGGAGTTTGACTTGCCAACATACAGTATAACACCCAGTGCTCATCCTGTCAAGTGCCTCCCTACAATAGAATATTACTCAGCGATTAGAAACAATGAATACGTACCATTTGTTTCCACATGGATGGAACCAGAGGGTATTATGCTGAGTGAAGTCAGTCAATCGGAGAAGGACAATCATTATCTGGTTTCACTCATACGGGGAATATAAAAAATAGCGAAAGGGCTTATAGGGGAAAGGAGAGAAAATGAATGGGAAAAATCAGAGAGGATGTCAAAACATGAGAGACTCTTAACTATGGGAAACGAGCAAGGGGTAACAGAAGGGGAGGTGGGCAGGGGGATGGGGCACCCTTCCTCTTATAGTGTCTCAAGGAATCTTGAGGCTTCACTACCCCTCCTGTGATTCTGCCTGATTTCCCTGCTAAGCACTTTTCTGTTAGGGAAAACTCCTGCACAAATTTTTAAAGTTCCCGCTTCTCCAGGGCTGGGCTTTCCTGCCCTGGAGGCTTTTGCCCCTCTGCTTTAGCCTTGATAGTCATGGTTCTCCTCCCCCACGTTAGTCTTTTTGTTTTTTTCACCTTTCTACCCTGTTAGAAGTGAAAACTTTTCTCTCTGTAGCATTCCAACTGTTCTCTCTTGAAATCTCAGGTCAAATTTGTAGGTGTTCAGGATGTTTGGAAAGTTACTTAGGTAAGTTTGTGGCATCAGGTGAGTTGAGGACCTCTACTCTTCTGCCATCTTGCCCCTCCCTCTGTCCAAGGATAACTTCTCACCAGGTTCAGGAGGTGAACATTTTACTTATCATGGGTTATTTATCTGGAGATACAAGTTTGAAACCTTCATTGTAGTCATGAATGTGGGTGATCAATTTTCATTTAATTATGTATTCAACATTCATAAATTTTTAATAAAAATATTTACAATTCTTATAAGAAACTGAATGTTTTGACTTCATGTGGTAAGGGAAGCCATGCAGGAGCCTGAAAAATAATGGCCCTAAAGTCTTAAGATAGTAATAAAAGCAAATGTTTATTTTTCTTAAGGAAAACCCAATTATTCCTGGCCTTAGTTTTCAGAGGAAATTTAAGTTCTTTGTGTAAAATACAGACTTTAGAAATCCATCATTGTATATTGAAATGAACATCTATCTTTGTTTCAATGAAAACATAGAAATAAGTTATTACCCTTATATAAAATGAAAAACAGAGTTTAGTTCAAAGACATTGGATTTACCATAGTAAGTAATGTTTGAATAGTATAGTTACTTTAAAAATGACAGTCTTTCCCAGAGGAGAAATAATTTGTTGCAAGCATTATAGCTATAGGGCCTGTTGGATAAAGTTACATTGCCTTTTAGGCAGATTCATAATACTTAAAAAAAATTAACCTTTATATTATATAAAGATATTGGGAAGCTTGAGGGAGTGAATGTACACATGTTTCTGGCATAAGACAAGGGATGAATAAATGATGGCTGCTTTGGTATTTATTGTCTCCATACATTGCCTGGTGTGTTTACAAGCTGTTAATCTTTTGAAGTAACTGTGAAAACCCACAGTTTCCAACCCAATAGTTTAAAAATCTAGTCCATTAAAACGGACTAAAACCTTTAAGGTCATTTTCACTTTTCTCTTAAGGGAGTTGAAATATCAGAAGGATCTTCCAAGTCCAGTCTTCCCTGAAAGCCCCTTCTGTTACCACACACACTGGTGAACCTTGTTCAGTTTCATGGCAGGGGCATGATGTAAAGGAGTTCTGTACTCTATAGCTGTAGTCCTCCTGGTTAGGGATTCCCCATGGGGAGTATAATTCAGGGCCTTTAGCTGTCTAATTGTGACTTGAGGCTATAAGACTTGAAGTTTTACCACATCCCTCCCCTCCCCATGTTATGGGCTATTGGTAATAGCCAATAGGCTGTGGGGTACAGAAATTTTCCTTGTAATCTCGTGGCGTAAACCAAGAATTCTAGATTCTCTCATCCATAGGGGCAGCACCTCAATGATTAGGAACCTTTACTCTTTTTTTTTTTTTTTTTTTTTTTACGAGAAGCTTTACTCTATTGACTAGAGTTTTAGACCTGTACTTTTCAAACTTCAGTGTGCATCTGAGTCACCTAGACGGCTTATTTGAAACATAATTGTTGGTCATTGCCTCTGAATTTCTAATTCATTACCTATGGATGGGGCCTGAAAATGAACTTTTCTATAAAGTTCCCAGAATATAATATTGCTGGTCCAGATACCTCAAAATAACTCCTATGACTGTATTTGCTAAAAAGCATTTAAAAATTTAAATTGTGAAAACAAATTAAATTTTTTCTTCTCTTCATAGGAAATTTGCCACTCAAGACTCTTTGTATAGGGGTACCTGGGTGGCTCAGTCAGGCAGGTTTGATTTCAGCTCAGTCATGATCTTGGGGTCCTGGGATCAAGCTCAAATAAATAAATGAAATCTTAAAAAAATCTATTTATAAACCAATATCATATCAGATATGGGTAAATTTGGCTGGCAGAGCTGTATAAAAGTTACCGTTAGGCACTTACATTGAATTTACTCTTAAACCAAAGTATACAGTAATGGCATTTATTTATATGCTGACTGCTTTTTATTTTGCAATTATAAAAAGTTAAACAAAAGTGCATTTAGGTGAAGTACAAAGGTAGGAAAAATTAGATTTAACAATATGAAACAGATTTTCTTTGTTTTAATCCAATGATTGAGACTTCTGTTTGTAAGTATTTTTTCAACTTTATTGAAGAACAATTGACAAAAATTGTATTTATTTAGGGTGTACAACATGATGTTTAAAAGATATACAATGTGGTGATTTATATACATATGCATTGTCAAACGATGACTACAAATAAGTTAACACATTTATTACCTCATATATAGTTACCTGAAACAAGCTTTCAAGTATAATGCAGTTTTACTTTGAGGAACATATTTTTATAGAAATCAAAATAGATTATGACCTAATTTGAAAGGACTTCAATAACATTGCTGAAGCTTACATTCATTGCTGAACACTGACGAATGAGACTTTTAAACGTATTTATTCCCAAGAAGTCAATGTGTTCAAGAGGTATGTGAAGTGGTATGAGTAACCAACATATACTAATTACTACATGCCAGGCATTGACCCAGATGCTTCCCATATATTAGCTCTTTTAATCCTCACACAACTATGTGAAATAGATAGTAATATTGTTTTTATGTTAAAAATGAGAAGACCAAGGCTCAGAAAGGCTAAGTGACATGCCACATATACATATGTAGGATTTGACTGAGGGTCTCACAAGTTTAAGCTTTTAGTCAGTATTCTATATAGAGTTTAGTGCAGGGCAAAATTGAGAATCAGAGATGTGAGCTCTCTTATTGTAACCTTTTAAGAACTCTTGCTCCTTCAGAGAGCTCACTCATTCCTTTCAAGTGTGTAGCTATTTTCTGATTTCTAGACATTTCTCTCAGAGTTCGTTTCATTTGCATGTGAAAACACTCTAATGTGTTAACTCTGGCCTTTGAATCATGTCCTTGTTAATTAAAGTCTCTGTTTCCTATTGAAGAAATTTTAGGCACTATCAAGCAGGAGATCTTGTTTCAAACATAAAAATTATTATCTCTAAAATCATATTATTCCTGAGGTTTTGTCTAAAAGCTGACTTGCTTGTGGTATATTAGGATTCTTTGGATCCTGGTAGAGAAACTGGGATTCTTGGACCTATTTAATTTCCTCTTCTGGCTCAGCTCTTCTGGATCAAGTTCTATGAACTTGGTCAAGTCACCCACCCTACTTACATCTCAGATTCCTTTTATTCTATGCATGTTTAGCCTTCAAATTTTGATACCTCTGTAATACGATCTTCTCTCAGAGCACAATATTTAAAAATCAAAGGGTCCAGTGCTTCCAATGGTTGGACTTATGTTTAAAAGCAAAGAAACAGTGGTGAGAACTAGAATTGCATTTTATGCACACCTCTAATTTACTTTAGAGGCTAACTTACCATGTTTGTTTCTTATTGTAGGGAGGTAGTTCTGGTAAGAACTATTTTGTTCTGGCTTTTGCTTTTTTTCTTACCAAGCATTCTATGGACACTACTCTTGAAATGCTTGATCTGACCCAAGTTGACAAGTGCCTATTTTCCTTCCTGAAGCAAAAGCCCATTAACACTTCAAAAGGTTTTAAACCATAAAATTCCTATTACTCTAAATATTCTCTTCAATTGAGATTGACAGGTTTCCCACTCCATCAAATATGTGGTAAAAGAGCATGTTCATCCATATTTTCAGAAAAGTATTAAACAAAATGTAAAACAATATATCTGTATCTATATATAAAATTTTATTCCCAGAAGAGAAAAAACAAAAACCAAGGAAAGCTACATTATATGTTCTTTCAGTAATCAATTTATTCATGAATTCGGCAGTTATCTCTGGCCCAGAATGTCTGAAAAACTGATGCTATGAGACTCAAAACATTTGAATATACAAGCCTTGGGCTTATATATTTGAATATATCAACTTTTTTTTTTTTTTAACCTGGGCTTTCTTGGTAGCTGTATCCATATTTTCATCAGGATAAAAGAATGAAAAAAATTGTTAAAATAGTTTGAGATAATATTCCACAGCCTGTTCCATACTTCTATGTGTACAAAGTTGAAAAGAGCCTTTTGGGATGCCTGGGTGACTCAGCAGTTGAGCGTCTGCCTTTGGTTCAGGACGTGATCCCAGGGTCCTGGGATTGAATCCCACATCAGGCTCCATGCAGGGAGCCTGTGTCTCTGCCTCTCTCTCTCTCTGTCTCTCATGAACACATAAATAAAATCTTAAAAAAAAAAAAAAAGAGCCTCTTATTTTCCCTAGATAGGGGCATGAGGGTGTTGTATCACAGGCCACATCTTTTAGGCACTTGTGATTGTTACTGCACCAGATGTTGAATGCATATTATCTGATTTAATCCTCTCAACAGCCCCAGGCATTGCCATCATTATCTCAGTTTTCCAGTTTTGAAAACTGAGGCATTAGAGAGCTAAGCGAATTGTGCAAAGTCATATAGCATCAGAGTCAGGATTCAAGTTGACTCTGTTGACTCCAAAGTTCAAGCCATTAATTGGTATATTTGTAGAGGGTGTTTGCTTAAGATGAAAGGTGATCCTACACTTTTTAAAGACTTTTAAAAACCATTTTTATGTTCATAGAAAAAATTGAGAAGAAGATACAGAGATTCTCCATATACCTCTCTGCCTCCACATATGGATAGCTTCTTCAGCTATCTTCTAGCTTCTAGCTTCTTTTTTTTTTTTACTAGCTTTAAGGTTTATTTTTGTAACTTTTTTTTTAAACAGAGTAAAATGACACACTCCTTGGGGGAAGGTGAGGGATTGAATTGAGAAGATAGGCCCTGGGTAAAAATAATCACGACAGCACCTGGAGTTGATAGGCCTGCCTAGGAGAGACACGGGCACTGCCACACCAGCACAGGAGACAGCTACTGTCTGAGGCTCAGCAGACCAGTTCACACGCCACACAAAGCTGCTATAGATCCAAGTCATAAAAATCTTCCAGCTCATCATGAAACAAGTCCCACTCGTCTTCAGAGTCTGTCAGGTTGTCGTCCCCACCTGCAGCCAAAAGCATAAGCAACATCTCGCCCAGCTCTACCAGTATGATATGTTTGTTACAGTTGATGAACATAGTCTGACATATCATTATTACCCTAAGTCAATACATTTTACATTAGGATTTCCCTCTGGATTTTGTATATTCTACAGGTTTAGGCAAATACACAATGACATGTATCCATCCTGCTGGTGTCATACAGAATAACTTCATTGCCCTAAACATTCTCTCTGCTCTGCCTATTCATCCCTTCCCCCCCTTACCCCTGGCAACCACAAATTTTTTATTGTTTTCATAGTTTTATATCTTCCAGAATGTCATATAGTTGGAATCATACAAAATGTAGACTTTTCAGATTGGCTCCTTTCACTTAGCAATATGCATTTAAGTTTCCTCCATGTCGGGAACCCTGGGTGGCGCAGAGGTTTGGCGCCTGCCTTTGGCCCAGGGCGCGATCCTGGAGACCCGGGATCGAATGCCACGTCGTGCTCCCGGTGCATGGAGCCTGCTTCTCCCTCTGCCTATGTCTCTGCCTCTCTCTCTCTCTTTCTGTGTGACTATCATGAATAAATAAATAAATAAAAATTAAAAAAATAAATAAATAAATTTAAAATTATTAAAAAAAAAAAGTTTCCTCCATGTCTTTCCATGGTTCAATAGCTCGTTGCATTTTATTGCTAAATTTTTTTATTGTTGAGAGGAACCATAGTTTATTTTTCCATTCACCTACTGAAAGACAACTTGGTTGCTTCCAAATTTTGGCAATTACAAAAAAATTTCTATAAACATCTGGGGGATCCCTGGGTAGCTCAGCGGTTTGGCGCCTGCCTTTGGCCCAGGGCGCAATCCTGGAGTCTCCGGATCGAGTCCCGCGTCAGGCTCCCGGCGTGGAGCCTGCTTCTCCCTCTGCCTGTGTCTCTGCCTCTCTCTCTCTCTCTCTCTCTCTCTCTCTCTGTGTGTCTATCATGAATAAATGGATAAATCTTTTAAAAAATTTTCTATAAACATCAGTGTGCAGGTTTTAGTGTGGGCATGAGTTTTCAGCTTTTTCGGGTAATACCAAGGAGCATGATTGCAGGATCATATTTTAAGAGTATATTGTTTTAGAAGAAACTGCCAAACTGTCTTCTAAAGTGGCTGTATGATTTTGCATTCCTGTCAGCAGTAAGAATTGCACTTGCTCCACATGCTTGTCAGCGTTTAGTATTGTCGGTGTTCCAGATTTTGGCCATTCTAATAGATGTGTGGTGGTGGCATCTCATTGTTTCATTTTGCATTTCCTTGATGACTTATGATGTTCAACAGCTGTTCATATGTGTATTTGCCATTGGTATATCTTTTGGTGAGCTCTCTGTTAAGGGCTTTGGCCATTTTTAAATTGAGTTTTTTTTAATTGTTGAGCTTTAAGAGTTCTTTGTATATTTTGGATAATAATCCTTATCGTATGTGTCTTCTGAAAACATTTTCTCCTAGCCCAAGGCTTGTCTTCTTATTATCTTCATGTTGTCTTCACCAGAGCAGAAATTTTTAATTGTAATGAAGTCAGATTATCAATTATTTCCTTCATGGATTCTGCCTTTTGTGTTGCATCTTAAAAGCTATTTTTATACCTAGGGTCATGCAACTTTTCTTTCTCTCTCTTTATTTTTTAGAGAAGGAGGGAGGAGAGGGGCAGAGGGAGAGGGAGAGAGAATCCTAAGCAGCCTTCATGGAGCCACATATGGGGCTGGATCTCATAACCCCAAGATCCTGATCGAATTGAAGAGTTAGACACTTAATGACTAAGCCACCCAGATGCCCACAAGTTTTCTTTTATGTCATTTTATTATTTATTTTTAAAAGATTTTACTTATTTATTCATGAGAGACACATAGCGGGAGAGGCAGAGACACAGGCAGAGGGAGAGGCAGGCTCCATACAAGGAGCCTGATGCGGGACTCAAACCCAGGAATCCAGGATCATGTCCTAAGCCAAAGGCAGATGCTCAGCTGTTGAGCCACTCAGGCATCTCTCTTTTATGTCATTTTAAAAGAATTTCATAACTTTTTATTTTACTTATAGGTCTGTGATGCATTTTGAGTTAATTTTGGTGATGGGTGCAAGTTCCTTGTATAGATTCTTGTGTGTGTGTGTGTGTGTGTGTGTGTATGTGTGTGTGTATGTGAATGTGCAGTTGTTCCAGCACCCTTTGTTGAAAAGAATAGGTCCTACACTGTGGCTTTATAGTTCCTGGAGCTTAAGTACTTCTGGGTTTTGCAGTAAAATTAGACATAGTAGCATAGATGGTAATAATGATGGAGATATCAATATGAATAACTAGAGTACTAAATATTAATATAAATGGTAGAAATAATTATGATAGTGGTAACTCATAATTATAATAGAGAGTATTAATACTATTAGTAATCTGAGCTATGTATCAATAATAAAATATCAATATTACTTTATAATAGGCTAGGCAATGTTCCATGCATTAAACATGCATTCATTCATTTGGCTTAAGAGCAAAATGCAAGAGGAGCCAGATGGGAAAATCTTGAGAGGTATATTGAGAGGTTGGAGGATGAATTTGTTTTTATAAAAGATTTATTTATTCATTCATTCAAAGAGAGCGAAGAGAGAGGCAGAGACACAGGCAGAGAGAGAAGCAGGCTCCATGCAGGGAGCTGGATGTGGGACTCGATCCCGGGTCTCTAGGATCACACCCCAGGCTGCAGGCAGTGCTAAACTGCTGCGCCACCGGGGCTGCCCGGAGGATGAATTTTTAACCTTAGAAATAAAGTTCTGATGATGAGCAGTTGTGAATTTTTGAAAAAGATTCAATTTTTGATTTTTATCTTTACACTTGGGTTCTATACACTTAACTTGTTATCAGCTAAATATCACTCCAAATGGCAGTATCACTGGGTTATAATCACATTTGATTCCATTTTATCAATAAAATATAAACAGAATGGGAAGATATGATACATTCGTCAATAAATTATATTCACATTTCACTAACTGATTTAATGAAAGCTTAGGAAAATATTAAGTATTTCACTAACTGATTTACTGAAAGCTTAACTTAGGAAAATATTTTTTTAATAAATAAATATATTTGTTTATTTTAGAGAAAGAGAGAGCAAGCAGGGAGAGGAACAGAAAGGGAGGGAGAGGAAGAGAGAGAGAATCCCAAGCAAACTCCTCACTAAGCATGGAGCCTAGGCATCCCAGAAAATATTAAGTATTTTAATTTAGATATTTCACTTAGGGGCTTGAAGAAGTGTCACTTTTAAAAATCAAAATTATCAGGAAACCTGGGTGGCTCAGTGGTTGAACATCTGCCTTTGGCCCAGGTCATGATCCTGGGGTCTTAGGATTGGGTTCCACATTGGCCTCCCTGCAGGGCGCCTGCTTCTCCCTCTGCCTATGTCTCTGCCTCTCTCTGTGTGTCTCATGAATAAATAAAATCTTAAAAAATTATTGCATCAAGTCTTTTCCTTAGATTTATTTTACTATATGAAAAGTGATTATAATGTATATTTTGAAAGTTAAATTTTAGGGGCACCTGGGTGGCTCAGTTACTTAAGTGTCCAGCTCTTGATTTTGGCTCAGGTCATTATCTCAGATGGGTTGTGAGATTGAGTCCTTGGGCTCTACACTGGGTGTAGAGCCTGCTTGGGATTCTCTCTCTCCCTCTTCCCCACCTCCCTCTCTATCTCTAAAAAAATGAAATTTTAATTCCAATGTGGTTAACATACAGTGTTGTATTAGTTTCAGGTGTACAATATAGAAGTTCAACACTTCTATATGTTTGTGCTCATCAAGATAAATGTACTTATTTTATTTTTTATTTTAATTCCAGTATAGTTAGCATAGTGTTATATTAGTTTTAGGTGTACAAAATAGTAATACAACAATTGCATACTTAATCCTTAATCCTCGTCATCTATTTCAACTACTCCCCCCGATGCATATTCCCTCTGGTAACCATCAGTTTGTTCTTTATAGTTAAGAGTGTTATTTCTTGGTTTGTCCCTTTTTCCCCTTTTTGTTCATTTGTTTTGTTTCTTAAATTCCTCATCCGAGTGAAATATAGCATTTTTCTTTCTCTGCCCTGCTTATTTTGCTTAGCATTATTCTCTCTAGATCTATTCATATTGTTGCAAACGGCAAGATTTCATTCTTTTTTTATGACTGAATAATATTCCATTGCGTATAAATGCACATCTTCTTTATTCATTCATCATCATTCAGTTTTCTCCATTGAGTGTAATGTTAGCTGTGGGTTTTTACAAATTAGGCCTTTCCTCTAAACCCACTTGTTGAGGGTTTTTATTATGAATGGATTTTGTACTTTGTCGAATGCTTTTTCTTCATCTAGTGAAATGATCATATGGTTTTCATACTTTCTCTTCTTGATGTGATGTATCACATTGATTGATTTGTGAATATTAAACCGTCCTTGCATCCTGGAAATAAATCCCACTTGATTATGGTGAATGATTTTTTAATGTATTGTTGGATTTGGTTTGCTAATATTTTGTTGAGGATTTTTGCATCTATCATCAGAAATATTGGCCTGTAGTTCTCTCTCTCTGTCTCTCTCTCTTTCTCTCTTTGTGGTGTCTTTATCTGGTTTTGGAATTGGTAGTGTCAGCCTCCATGAATGAATTTGGAAGTTTTCCTTCCTCTTCTATTTTTTTGAAACATTTTTAAGAATAGAAATTAAGTCTTCTTTAAGTGTTTGGTTGAATTCACCTGTGAAGCCATCTGGTCCTGGGCTTTTGTTTGTTGGGAATTTTTTTATTTTTGATTCAATTTCATTGCTGATAATTCATCTGTTAAAATCTTATGTTTCTGTTTCAGTTTTGGTAAGCTATATGTATCTAGAAATTTATTCATTTCTTCTAGGTTGTCTCTTTTTTGGCATATAATTTTTCATGATATTCTCTAATAGTTTTGTAATTCAGTGATGTCAGTTGTTATTTTCCTTTTGAGTTTTTTATTTTATTTGAACCTGTCTTTTTTTATTCAATGAGTCTGGCTTGAAGTTTTTCAATTTTGTTCTTTCCAAAGAACCAGCTCCTGGTTTCATCTGTCCTATTGTTTTTAAGTCTCCATTTCATTTATTTCTGCTCTAATCTTTATTATTTCTTTCTTTTTGTTGGATTTGAGTTTTGTTTGTCCTTTTTCTAGCTCCTTTAGGTATAAGACTAGGTTATTTGAGGTTTTTCTTGCTTCTTGCAGTAGGTCCACGTTGCTATAAACTTCCCTCTTCAAACCACTTTTGTTGCTCTCAAAGATTTTGGACATTGCATTTTCATTTTCATTTGTCTCCATGTGTTTTTTTATTTCTTCTTTGATCTCAGTTGGCCCATTCATTGTTTAGTAGCATGTTATTTAACCTCTATATATTTGTGTCCTTTATATTTCCCCCTGTGGTTGATTTCTAGTTTCATTGTATTGTGGTCAGAAAATATGAATGGTATAACTTTGATCTTTTTGAATTTGTTGAAACTTGCTTTGTAGGCTAATATGTGATCTATTCTGGAGAATGTTCTATGTGCACTTTAAAAGAATGTGTATTCTGCTGTTTTATAATGGAATGTTCTTGAGAGACACCTAACTCTGGGAAATGAACAAGGGGTGGTGGAAAGGGAGGTGGGTGGGGGGTTTGGGGTGACTGGGTGACAGGTACTGAAGGGGGTACTTGATGGGATGAGCACTGGGTGTTATGCTATATGTTGGCAAATTGAACTCCAATTAAAATAAATAAATAAATAAATAAATAAATAAATAAATAAATAAAAATAATGGAATGTTCTGAATATATCTGTTAAATCCATCTGATCCAGCGTGTCATTCAAAGCCAGTGTTTTTGGGGTGCTGGGTGGCTTAGTTGGTTAAGCATCTGACTCTGCCTTTCAGTTCAGGTCATGATTGCAGGGTTTTAGGATTGAGCCTTGTGTCGGGCTCCTGCACTCAGCATGGAGATTCTCTCTCCTTCTGCCTCTGCCTATCCCCCTGCTTGCCCACACTCTCTCTCTTAATAAATAAATAAAATCTTTTTTAAAAGCCACTGTTTTCTGGTTTTCTGTTTAGATGATCTGTCTATCCATGTATGTGAGGTATTCAGTTTTCTATTTTTATTGTATGCTATTGATTCTTTTATGTTTGTTATTAACTGATTTGTGTATTTGAGTACTCCCATGTTGGTATATAAATATTTACAATTGTTATGTCTTCTTGTTGGATTGTTTCCATAATAATTATATATGTCCTTTTTTGTCCCTTGTTAGAGTCTTTGTTTTAAAAGTCTGTTTTGTCTAAGTATTGCTACCCCAGCTTTCTTTGGATATACTTTGCATGATCAATGCTTCTCCATCCCTTCACTTTCAATCTGCATGTGCCATTAGGTCTGAAATGAGTCTCTAGGCAGTGTATAGATATGTGTTGGTTTTTTTTTTTAATCCTTTCTGTCCCTCTATGTTTTTTGATTGGAGTATTTAGTCATTTTACATTCAGAGTAATTATTGATAGGTATATATTTATTGCCATTGTTAATTGTTTTGTGTTTGTTTTTTAGACCTCTCTGTTCCTTTCTTCCTTTGTTCTCTTCTCTCACCATAAGTTGGCTTTCTGTAGTGATATTTAAGATTCCTTTCTCTTTATTTTTTATGTATCTGTTACTGGTGTTTGATTTGTGGTTACCATTAGGTTTGTGTGTAACACTTTCTGCATATAACTGTCTATATTAAGTTGATGGCTGATTAAATTAAACCCATTCTTTACTCCTCTCCTCCCCATGTTTAGGTATGTAGTGTCATACTTGACATTCTTTTAATTTGTGAGTCCCTTGACTGATTTTTACATATACTGATTTTTACTGCTTTTGTACTTCCTACTTTTCTTACTCTTACTTATGGTTTTTCCATTCAAAAAGTTCCCTTTAACATTACCGGTAGGGCTGATTTAGTGACCATTAATCCCTTTAACTTTTGCTTCAATAAAAAATAACTTTTGTTTTCTCCATTTCTATTCTGAATGGTTGCCTTGCTGGATAGAATGTTTTTGACTGCAGATTTTTTCCTTTCAGTATTTTGATTATATCATACCACTCCCTTGTGGCCTGCAAAGTTCCTGCTGAAAAATCCAATGATAGCCTTTTGAAGTTTCCCTTTTATGTAATTGTCTTCTTTTCTCTTGCTACTTTAAGAATTATCTGTTTATCAGTACTTTTTAAAATCATTTTAATTACTATGTGTATTGGTATGGACTTCCTTGGGTTGCATTTTTTGGAGGATTTCTGCACCTCCATGTTCTGGATATCTGTTTCCTTTCCCAGATCAGGGAAATTTTCAGCTATTATTTCTTCAAATGAATTTTCTGCTCCATCTTATCTCTCTTCTTCTGAGATCCATATAATGTGAACGCTATTATGCTTAATGGGGTTGCTGAGTTCCCTACATCTATTCTCATTTTGCATAATTTTTTCTCTCTCCTGCTCAGCTTTAATACTTTCCATTACTCTTTCCTTCAGGTCACTGATTTGGTTCTTTTTTATGTTTTCTATCTCTTTGTTAAGCATCTCATTGATATCCTTCACTCTTTTCTCTCAAGTCCAGTGAGGATCTTTATGATCATTACTTTAAGTTCTCTATCGAGCATGTTACTTACATCCATTTCACTTAGATCTCTTGCTGTGATTTTGTCCTTTTCTTTCATTTGGGAATTTGGGACATAGTCTTCTGTCTCCCCATTTTGTCTAACTCTCTCTGTCTGTTTCTCTGTGTTATGAAGCCAGCTACATCACCTGCTCTTGAAATTAGTGAGTAGGGCATGTATGTTTAATAAGGTGATATTAGTTCTTTGGTGGAGGTGAAATGCCTCCACTGCAAACCAGTGCCCCTAGGAAAATTGTGTGTGGACAGACCACACAGTGCTCACAAGTTTTGCATCAGTCCTTTTTCACAGGTGACATGCCTCTGCTGCTCAGACTAGGGCAGCCTGGGCCCAATCCACAAAGCACAGACAGGTGGGTGCATAGCTTTAAAAAGGTGTATGCATCCCCTTAGGAGGTGACCAGCTACCCCTGTTGTCAAGACTGAGGGCCTGCAAAATATGCAGGGGAGACATGGTGTCAGCAAGTTTTGTGTAGGTCTTCTGGAGGAGGGGACTTGCAGTGCAGGGATTGATGCAAGCTTGGATGAATGGGGTCAGGACACAGGATACAGTCTAAGCAAGTTAGGTAGTGAATGCAGGCACCAGCTAGTTCCCACAAGTGATTCTGTGTTTATTCTGAAGAATGGGGAAGGGATGGTACCTGCCCTCTCCTTTGTTCTTGGAAAGGTCCCTCAATGAATCCTGCCCCTCCAGGACACTCTAAGATAAGTAAATACCTTTCTCTCTCTCATATGTCCCAGGTGCTTTCCAAACTGCTGCTTGTATGTTGTACCTTGATGGGCTGTTTATTAGGCTGTCTACTTAAGGGTGAGAACTCAGCTTTCTGAGAACTGAGAACTCTCAGTTCTCCTAGAGCTGAGCCTGCTAATTTCTTTAAAAATTTTTTTTGATTTATTCACTTGAGAGAACATGAATGGGGTGAGGGGTGGGCCGGGGGGGGCAGATATGGAGAGGGAGAAGCAGACTCCTGGCTGAGCAGGGAGCCCCAAGTGAGGCTTGATCCCAGGACCCCAGGATCACAATTTGAGCTGAAGGCAGACACTTAACTGACTGAGCCACCCCAGTGCCCCAAGACTGCTTATTTTTGAAGTTCCAGGCTTTAAGTCCTCCTACTGGGTATAAGAACTCATGGAATTTGGTACCTCTGGTGTTCAAAATCAAATGCTATGAGGATTCATCTACCCTGTTCAGGCTTCCGAGTGTGATAGTTTCTCTCCACTCTTTATGCCTGTGACTCCCTTCTTCTTGTGGACAAAGTAGGCCTATTTAGGTCCCTACTGCATCTCTGGCCTTCCTACCCTCTTTGATGTGACATCTTCTCTACATTTAGTTGTAGAGTTTGTTCTGCTACTTTTCTGGGTTATTTACACTGATGTGAGCTTTCCTCACTCACTCAACCACTCCAACGGTACTCTGTAATATATTCTTGTTAAAACTACCTTCCCAAAAGTCCTCTGTAATATATTCTTATTAAAACTACTTCGCCCAACATGGGGCTCGATCTCAGGACCCTGGGATCATAACCTGAGCCAAAGGCAGATGCATAACTGACTAGCCACCCGGAGCTGAGCAGATCAGGGGCCCCACCCCCAGAGCATCCAGGCCCCTGCAGACTGAGAGTTCCGTAGTTACTGTGGGAGCTGAATCCAGGGCTCCAGAGCTGGCCACCGCCACTGGGGTTGTTCCTCCTGGGGTCCCACAGGGTAAACAACCCCCACTGAGCGTCACAGTGGCCTCACCGGATAAACATTACTCACTGAGCCAGAGCAGCTCCCCCAAGTGCTAACAACTGAAAATCAGCACAACAGGCCCCTCCCCCAGAAGACCAGCTAGATGGACAGGGGAAAAACAAATTATTGACCAAACAGAACTGGAAAGTTCTGGGGGATGTCAAGGGACTTACAGTATACAGAATCAGAGGACACTCCCCCGTGTTTTTTTTTTTTTTTTTTTTTGCTTTTTGCTTTTTGTCTGCTTCCCCCACCCCTTTTCCCCCTTTCTTTCTCTTTCTCTTTCTTTCTCTTTCTTTTTCTCTTTCTCTTTCTCTTTTTCTTTCTTTCTCTTTCTCTTTTTCTTCTTTTTTTTCTTTTTTTCTTCCTTTTTTCTTTTTCTCTTTCCTTTCCTTCTTTCTCTCCTTTCTTTTTCTCCTTTTCCCAATACTACTTGTTTTTGGCCACTCTGCACTGAGCAAAATGACTAGAAGGAAAACCTCACCTCAAAAGAAAGAATCAGAAACAGTCCTCTCTCCCACAGAGTTACAAAATTTGGATTACAATTGAATGTCAGAAAGCCAATTCAGAAGCACTATTATAAAGCTACTGGTGGCTCTAGAAAAAAGCATAAAGGACTCAAGAGACTTCATGACTGCAGAATTTAGATCTAATCAGGCAGAAATTAAAAATCAATTGAATGAGATGCAATCCAAACTAGAAGTCCTAACGACGAGGGTTAATGAGGTGGAAGAGCGAGTGAGTGACATAAAAGACAAGTTGATGGCAAAGAGGGAAACTGAGGAAAAAAGAGACAAACAATTAAAAGACCATGAGGATAGATTAAGGTAAATAAATGGCAGCCTGAGGAAGAAAAACCTACGCTTAATTGGGGTTCCCGAGGGCGCCAAAAGGGACAGAGGTCCAGAATATGTATTTGAACAAATCATAGTGGAAAACTTTCCTAATCTGGGAAGGGAAACAGGCATTCAGATCCAGGAAATAGATCCCCCCCCTAAAATCAATAAAAATCATTCAACTCGACATTTAATAGTTAAGCTTGCAAATTCCAAAGATAAAGAAAAGATCCTTAAAGCAGCAAGAGACAAGAAATCCCTGACTTTTATGGGGAGGAGTATTAGGATAACAGCAGACCGCTCCACAGAGACCTGGCAGGCCAGAAAGGGCTGGCAGGATATATTCAGGGTCCTAAATGAGAAAAACATGCAACCAAGAATACTTTATCCAGCAAGGCTCTCATTCAGAATGGAAGGAAAGATAAAGAGCTTCCAAGACTGGTAGGAACTGAAAGAATATGTGACCTCCAAACCAGCTCTGCAAGAAATTTTAAGGGGGACTCTCAAAATTCCCCATTAAGAAGTACAATGGAACAACCTACAAAAACAAGGACTGAATAGATATCATGATGACACTAAACTCATATCTTTCAATAGTAACTCTGAATGTGAATGGGCTTAATGACCCCATTAAAAGGTGCAGGGTGTCAGACTGGATAAAAAAGCAGGACCCATCTATTTGCTGTCTACAAGAGACTCATTTTAGACAGAAGGACACCTACAGCCTGAAAATAAAAGGTTGGAGAACCATTTACCATTCAAATGGTCCTCAAAAGAAAGCAGGGGTAGCCATCCTTATATCAGAAAACTAAAATTTACCCCTAAGACTGTAGTGAGAGATGAAGAGGGACACTATATCATACTTAAAGGATCTATCCAACAAGAGGACTTATCAATCATCAATATATATATGCCCCGAATGTGGGAGCTGCCAAATATATCAATCAATTAATAACCAAAATTAAGACATATTTAGATAATAATACACTTATACTTGGTGACTTCAATCTAGCACTTTCTACACTTGATAGGTCTTCTAAACACAACATCTCCAAAGAAATGAGAGCTTTAAATGATACACTGGACCAGATGGATTTCACAGATATCTACAGAACTTTACATCCAAACTCAACTGAATACACATTCTTCTCAAGTGCACATGGAACTTTCTCCAGAATAGACCACATACTGGGTCACAGATCAGGTCTTAACCTATACCAAAAGATTGGGATCATCCCCTGCATATTCTCAGACCATAATGCCTTGAAATTAAAACTAAATCACAACAAGAAGTTTGGAAGAACTTCAAACACGTGGAGGTTAAGGACCATCTAGCTAAAAGATGAAAGGGTCAACCAGGAAATTAAGGAAGAATTAAAAAGATTCATGGAAACTAATGAGAATGAAGATACAACCGTTCAAAATCTTTGGGATACAGCAAAAGCAGTCCTGAGGGGGAAATACATCGCAATACAAGCATACACCCAAAAACTGGAAAGAACTCAAATACAAAAGCTAACCTTACATCTAAAGGAGCTAGAGAAAAAACAGCAAATAGATCCTACACCCAGCAGAAGAAGAGAGTTAATAAAGATTTGAGCAGAACTCAACAAAATCGAGACCAGAACTGTGGAAGAGATCAACAGAACCAGGAGTTGGTTCTTTGAAAGAATTAATAAAATAGATAAACCATTAGCCACCCGTATTAAAAAGAAGAGAGAGAAGACTCAAATTAATAAAATCATGAATAAGAAAGGAGAGATCACTACCAACACCAAGGAAATACAAACGATTTTAAAAACATATTATGAACAGCTGTACGCCAATAAATTAGGAAATCTAGAAGAAATGGACACATTTCTGGAAAGCCACAAATTACCAAAACTGGATCAGGAAGAAAGAGAAAACCTGAACAGGACAATAACCAGTGAGGAAATTAAAGCAGTCATCAAAAACCTCCCAAGACACAAAAGTCCAGGGCCAGATGGCTTCCCTGGGGAATTCTATCAGACGTTTAAAGAAGAAATCATACCTATTCTACTAAAGCTGTTTGGAAAGATAAAAGAGATGGAGTACTTCCAAATTCATTTTATGAGGCCAGCATCACCTTAATTCCAAAACCAGACAAAGACCCCACCAAAAAGGAGAATTATAGACCAATATCCCTGATGAACATGGATGCAAAAATTCTCAACAAGATACTAGCCAATAGGATCCAACAGTACATTAAGAAAATTATTCACTATGGCCAAGTAGGATTTATTCCCGGGACACAAGGCTGATTCAACACTCATAAAACAATCAATGTGATTCATCATATCAGCAAGAGAAAAACCAAGAACCGTATGATCCTCTCAATAGTTGCAGAGAAAGCGTTTGACAAAATACAGCATCCATTCCTGATCAAAACTCTTCAGAGTGTAAGGATAGAGGGAACTTTCCTCGACATCTTAAAAGCCATCTACGAAAAGCCCACAGCAAATATCATTCTCAATGGGGAAGCACTGGGAGCCTTTCCCCTAAGATCAGGAACAAGACAGGGATGTCCAGTCTCACCACTGCTATTCAACATAGTACTAGAGGTCCTAGCCTCAGCAATCAGACAACAAAAAGACATTAAAGGCATTCAAATGGGCAAAGAAGAAGTCAAACTCTCCCTCTTCGCAGATGACATGGTACTCCACATTGAAAACCCAAAAGACTCCACCCCAAGATTGCTAGAACTCATACAGAAATTTGGCAGCGTGGCAGGATACAAAATCAATGCCCAGAAGTCAGTGGCATTTCTATACACTAACAATGCGACTGAAGAAAGAGAAATTAAGGAGTCAATCCCATTTACAATTGCACCCAAAAGCATAAGATACCTAGGAATAAACCTAACCAAAGAGGTAAAGGATCTATACCCTAACACTATAGAACACTTCTGAAAGAAATTGAGGAAGACACAAAGAGATGGAAAAATATTCCATGCTCATGGATGGCAGAATTAATATTGTGAAAATGACAGTGTTACCCAGGGCCATTTACACGTGTAATGCAATCCCTATCAAAATACCATGGACTTTCTTCAGAGAGTTAGAACAAATTATTTTAAGATTTGTGTGGAATCAGAAAAGACCCCGAATAGCCAGGGGAATTTTAAAAAAGAAAACCATACAGATATGGTTTTCATTCATTTGGGGGCATTACAATGCCAGATTTCAGTCTTTTTTTTTAAAATTTTTTTTTTGTATTTATTTATGATAGTCACAGAGAGAGAGAGAGAGGCAGAGACACAGGCAAAGGGAGAAGCAGGCTCCATGCACCGGAAGCCCGATGCGGGATTCAATCCCGGGTCTCCAGTATCGCGCCCTGGGCCAAAGGCAGGCGCCAAAACCCTGCGCCACCCAGGGATCCCCCAATGCCAGATTTCAGGTTGTACTACAAAGCTGTGGTCATCAAGACAGTGTGGTACTGGCACAAAAACAGACACATAGATCAGTGGAACAGAATAGAGAATCCAGAAGTGGACCCTCAACTTTATAGTCAACTAATATTTGATAAAGGAGGAAAGACTATCCATTGGAAGAAAGACAGTCTCTTCAATAAATGGTGCTGGGAATTGGACATCCACATGCAGAAGAATGAAACTAGACCACTCTCTTGCACCATACACAAAGATAAACTCAAAATGGATGAAAGATCTAAATGTGAGACAAGATTCCATCAAAATCCTAGAGGAGAACACAGGCAACACCCTTTTTGAACTCAGCCACAGTAACTTCTTGCAAGATACATCCAGAAGGCAAAAGAAACAAAAGCAAAAATGAGTTATTGGGACTTCATCAAGATAAGATGCTTTTGCACAGCAAAGGATACAGTCAACAAAACTAAAAGACAGCCTACAGAATGGGAGAAGATATTTGCAAATGACCTATCAGATAAAGGGCTAGTTTCCAAGATCTATAAAGAACTTATTAAACTCAACACCCAGGAAACAAACAATCCAATCATGAAATGGGCAAAAGGCATGAACAGAAATCTCACAGAGGAAGACATAGACATGGCCAACACGCACATGAGAAAATGCTCTGCATCACTTGCCATCAGGGAAATACAAATCAAAACCACAATGAGATACCACCTCACACCAGTGAGAATGGGGAAAATTAACAAGGCAGGAAACAACAAATGTTGGAGAGGATGCGGAGAAAAGGGAACCCTCTTACACTGTTGGTGGGAATGTGAACTGGTGCAGCCACTCTGGAAAACTGTGTGGAGGTTCCTCAAAGATTTAAAAATAGACCTGCCCTAGGACCCAGCAATTGCACTGTTGGGGATTTACCCCAAAGGTACAGATGCAATGAACGCTAGGACACCTGCACCCCAATGTTTCTAGCAGTAATGTCCACAATAGCCAAACTGTGGAAGGAGCCTCGGTGTCCATCGAAAGATGAATGGATAAAGAAGATGTGGTTTATGTATACAATGGAATATTACTCAGCAATTAGAAACGACAAATACCCACCATTTGCTTCAACGTGGATGGAACTGGAGGGTATTATGCTGAGTGAAATAAGTCAATTGGAGAAGGACAAACATTATATGTTCTCATTCATTTGGGGGAATATAAATAATACTGAAAGGGAATAGAATGGAAGGGAGAAGAAATGTGTGGGAAATATCGGAAAAGGAGACAGAACATGAAGACCCCTAACTCTGGGAAACGAACTAGGGGTGGTGGAAGGGGAGGAGGGCGGGGGGTGGGGGTGAATGGGTGTCGGGCACTTGACGGGATGAGCACTGGGTGTTATTCTGTATGTTGGCAAATTGAACACCAATAAAAAATAAATTTATTATTAAAATAAAAGAATGCCAAAAAAAAAAAGAAAAAAGGAAAAAGAAAACATGTTTAAGGTTAAAAGCAGATTTAAAAAAATTTTTAACTCTTATTTTGGAAAAAAACATTTTTTTAAAGATTTTACTTATTTATTGAAACACACAGACACACACACATACACACACACACACAGAGACGCAGAGACACAGGCAGAGGGAGAAGCAGGCTCCACGTACGGAACCCGACATGGGACCCCATCCCGGATCTCCAGGATCACACCCCGGGCTGCAGGCGGCACCAAACTGCTGCACCACAGGGACTGCCCTTATTTTGGAAAATTTAAGACATATAGAAAAGTAGATGAAATATCATAGTGTATATCCGTGTACCATTACCCAGTTTCAGCAAATACCAATTCATGCCAATATTATTTTGCTTCTACCCTCATTGACTTCCTCTGCCATATTATTTTAAGGCAAAAGCTAGACATAATATACTTTGATCAATAAATATTTCCTTCAGTGGTGACTAAGTAAAATCGTAATGAAGTCATAAATTTAAAAGTCATTTAAAAATAATGAAGTCATAAATTTGAATATATTTGATGTCTTTAATTACTACAATAAGCATCTTTATTGATGCTTAAATTGTTCCATTTTTGACTAGTAGATGTTCTTTTTGAGCATCTAAGCTTTTGGTTAGCAGCACCCACTCCCACCCCCTGCCCCAAACACACGCACCTTTTGAGTCTTTGATAGTTTCCTTATTACCTGTTTTGACAAAATATCCCAGATTCATCTTGTTCATTTCCCACTCCCATCTTTGGATCAGTCTTTCTTCCAGTGAGTTCTCATTCTTACTAGTGGAAAATGGAATTTCAAGACAAGAATCTGGGTGCAAAGGCTGCTTGTGTTACTAACGTTAGGTCTTTGTCCTTTTCAGTAGACAAAACTAGATTTTTTAAAAGAACAAGATATCCTATGATCACATCTTTATTCCCAATTCAAATTCAGGATGCAGTTTTTTTTTTAATTTAACAGATATTCTCTGTAATGTTGTATCTACTTTCTCCCATGGTGACTATTCTGATTCTTCTTCTTTTTCTTTTTCATTTTCTTTTTTTTAGAGAGAGACTGGGAAGGGGGAGAGGGAGAGAGAAATCCCAAGAAGACTCCAATCCTAGTGCAGAGCCTTATATGGGGCTCACTCTCAAGTCTCCCAAGATCTTGACCTAAGCTGAAATTAAGAGCTGGACATTTAACTGACTGAACCACCTAGGTGCCCCATGACTATTCTGATTCTTAACAACATTTGGGAATGATAGAATTTGTATTTTAGTAATTAGTTCTCATTTGCCTTGTCCTTCAATATACATACCAATCTCATCAAAACAGTCATTGACAGTATGCTAACAATGTGATGTTTAAAGCCAGTGTATTGGGATCCCTGGGTGGCGCAGCGGTTTGGCGCCTGCCTTTGGCCCGGGGCGTGATCCTGGAGACCCGGGATCGAATCCCACGTCGGGCTCCTGGTGCATGGAGCCTGCTTCTCCCTCTGCCTGTGTCTCTGCTTCTCTCTCTCTCACTGTGTGCCTATCATAAATAAATAAAATTAAAAAAAAAATAAAGCCAGTGTATTACCTTGTATTTTATATTTGTTTTTTTTTTGCCATGCATACTTTTCTTCCAAGTTTTAATTTGAATTCCAGTTAGTTAACATACAGCATAATGTTAGTTTCTGTGTTTCAATTTGTAAGTCATCATCATCATCATCATAATTGTTTTCATCATCTCTTTATGTATAAAAGGCAGAAGAGAATATAAAAAGAAAGTGAAATGGATGAATTAGCTCAAAAACAAAGACTGCCTCAGAAAGACATAATAAATCAGAGCATTCTGTTGTCTCTGAAAACTCATAGAGTCAGACTAAGTGAATTTAAAACACTGTAGATCTTAGCAAAACATAGTAGGTATTAAAGTATTATTTATACAGTTTAAATTTTGTTATTCTCAGTTTTATTGAGGTATAATTGACATATAACATTGTATAAATTAAAGTATATAATATGATGATTTGGTACATGTATCGCAAAGTTTTTACTACAATAAAGTTAGTTCACTTCAACACAGTTTTGATTTCTAATAAAAACTATGAACTGGGGATGCTTGGGTGGCTCAGTGGTTGAGCGTCTGCCTTTTGCTCAGGGCATGATTCCGTGGTCCTGGAATCGAGTCCCACATAGGGCTCCCTGCATGAAGCCTGCTTCTCCCTCTGCCTGCATCTCTGCCTCTCTCTCTCTCTGTGTCTCTAATGAATAAATAAATGTAATCTTAAAAAAAAAAGCTATGAGCTGAATAAAAGAGATAAAGTAGACATAATAAGGTTCAGAAAAGACCTTTTTTGATACTTACAAATTTTGGTTTTTGTATTTTCTGTTTTATAGTATTTATTTTATATATTTATATGTAAATGAATTCTTCTATTTCTCCTATGATGTGAAGCCATGATGTATAATATGAACTACTGAGTTAATGATAGTTTTTTGGAAAAGCAATCACCAAAAAATATTAAATGTCTGTAGCATAAAATAGCTATGTAAAATATTCATATTCATGCTTTCTTCTTTAGTATCCCAATGAAAATTTGAAATGAGGTCTTCACATTAAGCCTCTAAAGCATCTCCTTACATAATTTTTCATGTTAGTAGTTATACATAGCTTTGTGGTGTCAAACTGCTCTCCATAACTTCTGCTCATGATCTTGATAACTTTATCGTCTTATTCCTTTCTCAGCACTCTGATATAAAGTTCAGAGCTTGGTCATTCTATCAGTTTGAATAGTAGGGAGGAGACATGGGAGGTTGAGGCAGAGCCGGTGCTATAATCTGGGGTTGCTGATCTATATTAGGGTATCTGAGGAACATCAGGAAGGACTCCTTGCTCCCTTTCTTTTTTGTATACTATCCAGGACTAAAAGAGATGTAGAGATATGTAAACATCAAAATGTAAATAGCTGATGTAGTAGAAAAAGCATGGGATTAAAGTCAAAGTAGTGCTGCTTTCCAGCTGTGTGACTTGGGTAATTTATTTAGCTTCTCTAAGTCTTATTTAGATTTCACTCTTATCCCATTACCCTGTAATATTTTATTTATAGAAATATATTATATTAAATAGTCTGTTTTAAAAAAGTATTTGTGGTGTGTCTTCCCATTCTAAAATTCTATGAGAACAGGAACCATTTCCTATCTTTACACTACTGACTCCTCGGAGCTTTGAATAGTCACTGGCACAGAATAAGTGCCCAATAAACGTTGTGATTTATTGTTGCTTTCTGAGAAGATAAAGTGAGACAATGAGTTTGAAAAGTTTAACACCATGCTTACTGCACAGTGAGTGCTGAATAAATATTAAAAAAAAACCCCACAAAATTCTGGAAGACAGGATCCTGATTTGTCATCATAACCCTATAAATCTAGCTTATGACGTAACATAGTTAATAAATATTCTTACTAACTGAATGAGAGAATGAATTGAGTGAGTACCTTGGTTGCTATTGGAGCTGATTTTGTGGAATAAGCAAATGATATATAAAAATATAGGAAGAGGAAATTTCTTTTTTTTTGATGAAGATGTTTCAATATTGCCCAAAACATCTGGTACTTCTCCTTTGTAAAATTATGATCAGTAGGTCACTGTAAATGACAACAGGAATCACTTTACAGCGAACATTCTTCCCTATATGATAGTGATTTTTCCATATAAACATTTCAGTTTTTAAAAATTATAATCTGAACTCTATAACTTCTGCTTGTGTACTGTTTATTAATTTTTTTTATGGGTTGCATTATTTAATGGGTAAAGTACAGGAAATTTATTTTGTCTTAGCATATTTTCCCATTTTGATGTATCAAGGAAAGAAAGATAAAATGAGCATCTGTGGGTTTTAGTTTAAGATGGCAGCATAGGAAGATTCTGAACTCATCTCCTCCCACAGACATACCAAATCTACAGCTATATATAGACATTTCTCTCAGAAAAGGATATGAAAACTAGATGAACTATTCTCCACAGCAGGAGATAAAGGACTACATCAAGATGGATAGGAGAGGCAGAGAGATGGTCTCACAACCCACCTCTGGCTTGGTGACACATAATAGGAGGGATTTCATTAGGTGCTTGTCCTGGAGGAGTGAGGGATTGGTGGCCCACATTATGCACCTCATCCCCTGAGATCTGCCCTAGAGAGATGAGCTCCAAAATATATGTTCTGGGAAAACACAAAGCTGATGTTCGGGAGTCCCAATCTGCTACAGGAAACTGAGGTTCTGCTCTTGAGGGAACATATAAAAGAAATGGGTGAATTCCTAGAAACTTACAGTCTTTCAAGATTGAATCAGAAGGAAATGAAAAATCTGAATAGGGGTGCCTGGGTGGCTCAGTCAGGTAAGCATCCAATACTTGATTTTAGCTCATGATCTCAGGGTCTTGAGATTGAGCCCTGCGTTGGGCTCCACGCTAGGCATGGAGCCTGCTTAAGATTCTCTCTCCTTCTGCCCTCCCCCCTACTTGTGCTCTTGTTCTCTCTATCTCTCTCTAAACAAACAAACAAACAAACAAACAACACCAAACAAACCTGAATAGGCCAGTTGCTAGGAAAGAGATCAAATCAATAATCAAAAACCTCCCAAAAAACAAAACTCCAGGAGCAGATGGCTTTGCTGGTGAATTTTATCAAACATTCAGAGATTTAATACCCATCCTCTGAAACTTTTCCAAAAAAAGTTGAAGAGGAGGGAAAGTTTTCAAACTCATTTTACATAAGACCAGGATTACCCTAAAACCAAAACCAGACAAGGACACCAAAAAAAGAAACGAGTCAATATCCTTGATGAACAAGGAAGCTCATTATCTCCACTTTTATTCAATATAGTATTAGAAATTTTGGCCACAGCAATTAGGCATACACACAAAAAAGGCAATTAGATTGGAAAGGAAGAAGTAAAACTATCACTATTTGCTGATATATATATATCATATATATATCATATAGAAAACACTCATGACTCCACCAAATCTGTTGGAGCTAAAAGAATTCAGTAAAGTTGTAGGATACAAAACTAATATGCAAAAATCTGTTGTTTCTATACACTAATAATGAGCTGTTAGAGAAATCAAGAAAACAACCCATTTACAATTGCATCAAAAAGAATAAAATGCCCATGAATAAATTTAACCAAGGAAGTGAAAGACTTTGTACTGAAAACCAAAAGACCCTGATGAAAGTAATTGAAGAAGACACAAATAAATGAAAAGAAATTCCATGTTCATAGATGGAAGAATTAATATCGTTAAAATGCCCATAATATCCAAAGATATCTACAGAAACAGTGCAATCTATGTCAAAATTCCAATGGCATTTTCCACAAAAATAGAACAGATAATACTAAAGTGTGTATGGAATCTTTGGCAAGGGAAGCAAAAGCAAAATTAAACTATTGGGATTACACAAAGTAGATTTTGCACAATGAAGGAAACCATCAACAAAATGAAAATGCTACTTACTGAATAGAAGATATTTGCAAGTGATATATCTGATAAAAAGGTTGCATCCCAGAATTTTTAAGGCACTTATACAACTCAACAGTAAAAAAACCCAAATAATCCAATTAAAAAATAGGTAGAGAACCAAATAGACATTTTTCCAGATAACATACAAATGACCAACAGACATATGAGAAGATACTGAACATCACTATTCATCAGGGAGATGCAAATCAAAACCATAATGAGATATCACCTCACATCAGTCAGAATGGCTATTATAAAAAAGATTACAAAGTATCCTTGGGCTTCTTCTAGCAACCACAGATCATCTGACAACTGAATAAAACTGATATTTCTTCCACTAACAGATGGATGCCAATATTGACCATACTTTGAAATGGAACTTCTAGATCAACTGAAGTATTTTCCATAAAAAGAATGAGAAGGACTTCATGAATTGTAGCATATTTGATCCACAAATGCTGGTTTTATGTATTCATCTTTTCAGTAACTGAAGTATAATTGACATACAATATTTATTATTTCAGGTGTACAACAGTTATTCAACATTTGTATACAAGGACGCCTGGGTGGCTCAACAGTTGAGTGTCTGCCTTCACCCCAGGGCATGATCCTGGAGTTCCGGGATCGAGTCCCGCATCAGGCTCCCTGCATGGAGCCTGCTTCTCCCTCTAACAATTTCATTGTTAGAAGACAGGATCGTTAAAATTCTTACTCTTACCTGAGCTAAAATGAGAAAGGGAAACATTTTATGAAAGACTGTGCTTTAAAGTAGTTATCCTGTGGTGCCTGAGTATTGTCCCACTACTAAAAACTAAATGGGAAGATTGGTGATACTGATTGAATTAAAATTAAAAACTTAAATGTGTCATAAGACACCATAAACAAAGTGAAAGAGAAGCCACAGACTGGAAGAAGTTAAATGCAATGCGTATAATAATCAAATGAGTAGTATTTAGACTAAAAACTCTTATAAATAAGAGCAAATTAAGTGGAAAAAGTTAGGTTGTAAGTGGAAATAGGTTGTAAGATGGAGCCCTGCATTAGGCTCTGTGCTCAGCACAGACACTGGTTGAGATTCTCTCTTCCCTTCCACCCCTCCACTTGCTTGACTTGTGCTCTCTATCGCTCTCTTAAATAAATAAAATTTAAAAACAAACAAAAGAAACCATACTATATATTATTTGGAGACTTATACATATATAGTTAAATTATAAAAACATTCATAGAAATAACAAACACCAAATTTAGCATTAGGACTGTTCCATTTAAATTAGAAGAGGGCTGGTAGGAGTGAGAGAGGTAATGGGAGAGGAAGAACACAGAAGACTTCAACTGCATTAAAAAATGTATTTAAATTCAATTAATTAACATATAATGTATTATTGGATTCAGAGGTAGAGATCAGTGATTCATCAGTCTTACATAATACCCAGTGCTCATTTTATCATGTGCCCTCCTTAATGCTCATCTAGTTACTTCATCCACCTCTACCCAAGTGACCCTCAGTTTTTTTCCTATCATTAACAGTCATGGTTTGTCTCCCTCTCTGATTTCATCTTGTTTTAGTTTTTCCTCCCTCTGCTTTGTTTCTTAGATTCTACAGATGAGTGAGATCATATGATAATTATCTTTCTCTGATTGACTAATTTTGCTTAGCATAATATTATCTAGTTCCATCCATGTCATTGCAAAGGGCAAGATTTCATTTTTTTGATGGCTAAGTAGTATTCCATTGTGTATATATATGCCACATCTTCTTTTTTTAAAATTTTTTATTTATTTATGATAGTCACACACACACACAGAGAGAGAGAGAGAGGCAGAGACATAGGCAGAGGGAGAAGCAGGCTCCATGCACCGGGAGCCCGACGTGGCACTTAATCCTGGGTCTCCAGGATCGCGCCCTGGGCCAAAGGCAGGCACCAAACTGCTGCGCCACCCAGGGATCCCTGCCACATCTTCTTTATCCATCCATGTGTTGACGGACATCTGGGCTTTTTCCATAGTTTGGCTATTGTGGACATTGTTGCTATAAATATTGGGGTGCAGGTGCCCCTTTGGATCATTACATTTATATCCTAGGGGTAAATACCCAGTTGTATAATTGCTGTGTTCATAGGATAGCTCTATTTCCAACTTTTTGAGGAACCTCCCTACTGTTTTCCAGAGTGGCTGCACCAGCTTGCATTCCCACCAACAGTGTATGAGGGTTCCCCTTTCTCTGCATCCTTGCCAACATCTGTCCTTTTATTTATTTATTTATTTTGACTTGTTAATTTTAGCCATTCTGTTTGGTGTGAGGTGGTATCTCATTGTGGTTTTGGCTTGTATTTCCGTGATGCTAAGGCTGTGGAGCAGTTTTTTGTGTGTCTGTTGGCCATTTGTATGTCTTCTTGGGAGAAATGTCTCTTCATGTCTTCTGCCCCTTTCTTCACTGAATTATTTGTTCTTTGGGTGATGAGTTTGATAAGTTCTCTATAGATTTTGGATACTAGCCCTTTATCTGATATGTCATTTGCAAATATCTTCTCCCTTTTTGTTGGTTGTGTTTTGGTTTTGTTGACTGTTCCCTTTGCTATGCAAAAGCTTTTTATCTTCAAGACCCAGTTGTTCATTTTTGCCTTTGTATTCCTTGCCTTTGGAGACATGTCTAGTAAGAAGTTGCTGAGGCCAGGTCAAAGAGGTTGCTGCCTGTGTTCTTCTCTAGGAGATTGATGGATTCCTGCTTCACATTTAGGTCTTTCATCTATCTTGAGTCTATTTCTGTGTATGGTGTGAGGAAATAGTCCAGTTTTATTCTTCTGTATGTGGCTGTCCAGTTTTCCCAAAACCTTTTGTTAAAGAGACTGTCTTTTTTCCGTTGGATATTCTTTTCTGTTTTGTCAAAGATTCGTTGACCATAGAGTCAAGGGTCTATTTCTATGTTTTCTATTCTGTTCCATTGACCTGTGTGTCTGTTTTTGTGCCAGTACCATACTGTCTTGATGATTACAGCTTTGTAAGAGAGCTTGAAGTCTGGAATTCTGTTGCCACCATCAACTGCATTTTTAATGTTTTATTTCTTAAGCTAGGTAGTGGGTATATAGATGTTTATTATTTCCTATACTTTCTTGTTTATTTGAAATATATTTTGAATATCTTCATCCACAATGGTTAATTTCAATTTTTCATTGTTGATCTAGTCTCAGCTGGGTCATATTAAGGGCTATCAGAAAGTTGAGAACACTTTCTGTGGAAGTTCAAGGTCACTAAAGTTCTCTGGATTGTTCAGGCTGAAAAATAAGTCTTATTGGTAAGTGGATTTAGGGTTTTTAAATGACCTGAATTTGGATGAATATCTTAAAAAATTGTTAACATAGTTGTTTTCAAGGCTTTTTTCTTTGAGGTTGATTACAACCAAATAATAACAGATGTGTTAATTCTGGACCCCCCCCTTTTTTTCCTGCTGAGTCTCATTAGCATAGAAAAAAAGTACCAGGAGCCTCATTACTCCACTGCTTGACTTTATTAGCTATTTATTCTCATAGCCCTTAAAGAATAAAGGCACCAGGGAGAATTTTTCCTTTAGTTTCTTTCAGTATTTCAGTAATCAGTCCCTCAGGTAATTTCTTGGTGCCTTGGCTACTACAACCCTGTATTCTGGGGTTATAAAAATTACCATATTTATGTTTTAACTCCCTTTGGAACTAACTCTTGGTTTGGAATACAATTCTCTGTTTGGGATGCATTAAACCTGAAGAATATTGTTTATTTGATATCCCCTGTTGCTATGCTTTTTAATTCTTTTTCTGTATTAGAATCATCTGGTGAATTAAAAAAACAAAACAAAACAACATGGGCTCAATTTCTAAAGAGTTGGACTTAACTGATTTGGTACTTTAAAAAAAAAAACTGCCCAGGAAATTCAAATTTGCAGCCAGGTTGAGAGGACTGATTGTCCAGATGTATTTTCTGCTTAGCTGCCCAGCATTTTATTAGCTTTCCATCTCTGAATTCCAATTCTCTGTCCCTTAGTACCCTGAACAGGATGGCATCGAAGTAGAATTTGCTCAGCGCAGTCCTCTAAACTCAGTGCTCTGAATTAACTTTAGGAAGCTCAGGTCAAATATGCAGAACAGGATTAGAGGAATGATTCAGATTATTTAGTTAATAATCCTTCTAGCTCTAGGAAACCAGTAGAGCCTTATGTGGTTTTAGGCCTAATTTGGTTTAAATTGACTTGGTAATTGAACTTGATTTAACAGTGATTTGTATAGGTACTTTTATCTTAGGAAACTAGGCTGAAAATTGATCTGTTACATGTTACATGTGTTCCTGTGTGTCATTGTTGTAGCAAGAAGTGCTATATATCACTATAATTGGATTTTATACAGTTTTTATGTGGCCTATTGGTGTTTGTGAAAGAATTATTTTATTTATGTTCTTTGGTAACTTTGTTGATCAATTTTTATAGTTCTACTATATAATGAAGCAGAATGTAATAATTGTTCAGAATCTTTTCCTATATGTTCATTGTCATACTGATTTCTCTACATAAAGGAAATTATTTAAAGATCTAGAAGGTGAGTAGGTGAGAAAATTGTTATTATTTTTCATTTACTCTTTTCTTTTTTTTCCTGAAATGATCAGCACAATGTGCTTTTTTCTTGATTAGACTTTTTCTTTTGAATATTTTCACTTTGAAGGAGAAAGCTCCCACTTTTTCTGCCATCCATAATTGTTGCTAAAGAAGTTAAGTAACCATCAAGTGATTGAACAATTAAGATCTTAGTAATTATCACTTAGATGTTGAAGAACTGATTGAATCTGCCAATATTACTAGATTTCATGTTAAGAATGATTAATATTCTATCAGAATTATTGACACAATTTAATTTGTGGAAGGGCTTTTTCCTTATTTATTTATTTTTTTTAAAGGTTGTGTTTATTCATGAGAGACACAGAGGCAAAGACATAGACAGAGGAAGAACTAGACTTCCTGTGGGGAGCCTGATGCAGGACTTGATCCTAGGACTCTGGGATCATGACCTGAGCCAAAGGTAGATGCTCAACCACTTAGCCACCCAGGTGCCCTGGGCTTTTTCCTTATTGAATAAAAGATCTAGAGAGACTTACACATCTTCTCCTGTCTCCTTTTTCAGCCAACTGATGATTTGAAGCATGTTATTTGAATTTAAATTTTCATTTTTGATACTCTTATTATAAAAGGTAACACACATTTAGACTATCCAGCAAGGTACAAATAAGGAAATGAAAGTTACTCATAATCCCATCATGGTTGATTCTTTCTTAATAGACATCTGGAAACAAAAGTTAGTTCCTGACCTGAGGAACTTTATTTTAGAAACTTAATTCAGAAACTGAGGAGAGTTTATTATCTAAGTTACAGATTCTTCCTTTTATGTATCATTCCTATTCCAATTTTGATCTTTTTTTCCTGAGAACAAAAAAATTTCTCTTAAAACACCTTAAATATTTTGAAAGAAGATTTTAAACGGAGCACTCAATGTATCTTCTATGTGAAATGAAGCAAATCTACTTAATATTTACTCCTAATACTGATATTCCATCTACTGGACAAATGTTCACATCTATTAAATTTTCCAGTTTCTCTAAAACTCATTTAAGTTTGTATGAGTAGGATTGGACACAAGCCTGTGAATGTAGAAAGATGAATCATCAGTATTCTGATAATTTGTGTCTCTTCCCTGACCCCACAGATCTTTCCAAATTCAGCTGAAAATTCATTCCCTTTGAGATTCTTTTCTTAGTTGATGCCCTCATCAAGTCTAATACATTCATCTTTGTGAAAATGTTTTGGAGATCCATAGGGCCAGGGAATACGTTTTTGCAATTTTCAATTATATGACCTCTGTCCTATATCCTTTAGCTCTCTAAAATTCAGTCTGTTTTATATTGATTTATTCTTGTAAATGACTCTGTGTCCCTTAGCCCTTTTATTTTCTATGAATAATGTGTAAGCTCATTTTAGGGTCATGGGAAGAAAGGGTCAAGTCAAGTTTTCTGTTTCTTTAGTATTTTTCCTGGTTTCCCTTCCCTAACTCCTGACCACCTAGTATGGATTATGTTTATAGTTATTATCCGTTAAAGTTGAAAGAGTCTTACAAAGACTGATTTGGAATAGACCCTTTGAAATTGCTCTGGTGTGGATGGATGGATCCCTGGGGATGATTTCTCCCATTTGTTGTGCCACTTGTGTTTCTTTTTGTGCTTTTCCTTATTTGCCAGCAGCTTCATCTTATGTAGAAATTATCTTCTATGTGCTATGTCCCTTTGAGGGTTTTCTGGTTGCCAGTTATACTACAGGGTTAACCTGTTCTAGACCATTTCTATTAGTTTCTCTCCTTGAATTTTTTTTATTCTGGGTGAGTTATATGAGAATTCAGTCTCAACATCTGCATGCAACACAGGTCAGGTGCTCTGTTTCATGCAAAAGACTAATTTGGGCTAGGGTACACTGCCCATATTTGTGTGGGTCCTTACATTGGTGGGAGGTATTCTCCTGGCCAGACCTTACCTTACAGGTCTGGTTCCAGCTGTTACATGTGCATTGGGTCTAGTATCTTTACTTCTGCCTTTTAGGTATAAGCATTCCAGTTACCTCTGTGGAATCTTCAGCTTCCAGACATTATTACTGGCTTTCTTTGTGTATGGCACTTGAACATTTCTTTTACTTGCTTTAAGGCTCTGCTAATATATATCTTCCCTAACATGTAACCTAGCATTAATATGTGTTTGGAAGAGAGGGATGCTTCTTCCTACAGCTTAACCTACCATCTGGACAGAAAGTCTTAATTATAAATCCATTTAATCTCATTCCTTGTGGCAGACATTATTTGTTCTTTCCCACCATCCATTTCTCCCTAATCTTGCTAAGTTTGTTCACAGTGACCTGTGCTGAACTAAGTATTCTTTCTCTCAGCTTCCTTTGTGGCTAGAAATGGGCAATAATATATCCTCATAACAATAATATGAGGATAAATGCATCTGGCGCTTGCTTTTCTTTCTTTCTTTCTTTTTTTTTTTTTATTTTGCTCTAGTCTTGACATTGATTTACTGTCTGGAACAATAACAACCATTTTATAACCATGAAATGACAAACATGAGGACAAAGGGCAGTGTTCTAAGGGTGGTGGAATGGAAAGCTGAGAAGAACCTTAGTAGTTGATGACACTTTTGAGAAACAGAATCAAAGGCAACACACTCCTTCTTGTGGAGATGAACTTTTATTTGTTTAAGCCATTGTCAGTTGATACTATGGTTTTGTTTTTTGTTTTTATTTTTGGTATTGTTTTAGTTATTCATTGATGAGTAAATTCTTAATTGATTTATTTTCTCTAATAGTTGGGATGTTGGTATTAAATAACCAAGGAGGAGACTCTCCTACTGACAGCTTTCTACAATGGGTCGTATTATGGTCTTTTGAATGGTAATTGACTAGTGATATGTTTTAAAAAAACAGTTGTTAGAATTCATAGAAAAATAAATACAAATTTGCCTACTTCAATTATGATTTTTAAACACTGGCATGTGTTTAAATTGGCACCTTAAATGAAAATTCTAGGGGTGCCTGGGTGGCTTAGTCAGTTAAGCATTTGCTTTCAGCTTAGGTCTTGATCTCAGGGTCCTGGAGCATCGAGCTCCCTGATCAGTGGGGAGTCTGCTTCTCCTTCTACCACTCCCCCTCCCTACCCTACTTGTGCCCTCTCTCTCCTCTTTTTCTCTCCAATAAATAAATAAAGTTATAATTATGACTTATGGTTTTAGAGTAAACTTCCGTAAGAAAGATTGTTGAATTTCTTTGCTTTAAAAAGTAAAACTGTGAGGGACGTCTGGGTCGCTCAGTGGTTGAATGTCTGCCTTAGGCACAGGGTGTGATCTCAGAGTCCTGGGATATAGTCAGACATCGGGCTCCCCACAGGAAGCTTGCTTCTCCCTCTGCCTGTGTCTCTGCCTCTCTCTCTGTGTGTGTCTCTCATGAATAAATAAATAATATCTTAAAAAAAAACATAGAACTGTGAAAATCAAACAAAATAACAACAATAAAATGAATAGAATTGTGCTTTGTTTCTGTTTTATTGTTATACCTTTTAATGTCCAGTTTTTGTGTTTCATTACAATAAACTATATATAAGAAATAGTAAGTGTGGTCAGAATAGGAAGTTTAAGAAATTAATAGGAAAGGAATTATTAATAATTGCTCAGTGACCAAACTTTAATAAATCTTAGTACAAATAGATAGGGGATAGAACAATAGATATTTAATTTTTATGAGAGAAATGTGAGTTGTTATACAATTTCTAGAAAGTTCTCTTGCTTTTCCTAAATGTATATTCCTCCTTTTGTATTGTGCAATGACAAGACATTACATAAGATGGCAGTAGGAGATTAAAAATGTTCCCTCTCAGAGTGACACATTCCAACAAATTGGCCAGCTATAATAAAGACAATTATATAATACCTATTTTGGATTGCTTAATTTCTCACATATATTATTTTCCTTGCCTATTCCCCTTTTTAATAGAAAAAAAACCTTCTTTTTAAAAAATCATTTATTTGACAGAGATTGAGGGGGGAGGGCGGAGAAAGACTGCATATAGCAAGGAGAATTGCAGGCAGAGAGAGGGAGAAGCAGAGAGCCTGATACGGGGTTTGATCCTAGGACCCTGGGATCATGACCTGAGCTGAAGGCAGTTGGTTAACCAACTGAGCCACCCAGGTGCCCCAAGAAGAAAGCTTCTAAGTTTGATTTCACATACATTTTTAAAGAAATCATAGACAACGTTATATTTCAGTTTATTTTTTCTAACTCTCTAAAAACTAAAATTTTGCTTAATTTTTTGGAGCCATGTCTTAGAAGAGTAAATCAAGATTTCTTAGAATATTTTAGCATTTAAAAAGATAAGTGTTTTATTGCCCACTGCAATCTTCATTAACAGGGTATATTTCTAAGAATTAACCATTTCTTTACTGTGTTTTTTCCCCAAGGATTATTGGGCTGGATTATTTTTTAGAGTATATTGTTACTTTAAGTCTTAGAAAATTAATCTGAGATGAACTAGGTTTTCTAGTATGTGGTTAGATACAAGAGATTGTAAATAAGCTTTATGTCCTTTGTTGCTTCCAGAAGGGGTGAAGATACTGCTTTGTGCCTCTCTGTATTTGAGAAGCCCACACATGAAGATGACCCATAATGATTGTATATTGATAAAGATCAAAAAATTGGAGAATTTTCTAATATTAAGTTTATAGTTCTCTTTTCTGAAGTAACTTCTATATTCTTTTTTTTTTTAAGACACATTTATTCAGTGTCATGATCAGACTATTACATTTAGCAATCAACAGCATGGGTGCAAAAAAAAAATCTACATTAAAACTCTTCGTTGGAATGCTTTACACTTTCCACAGAACAGAAACTAAAATAACCTGTTTACAATTAGTCACAAATACAGTCCTCGAGTTTTTTGCCCATACACATGAGTATTGTCTAAAACATGTCTTCTTTGTAGTAGCTAGGCCACTGCCCTGCTTGGCTGAGTTCGCAAATCTGTTGTAACCTGTAGCTTCCCTGTCACTTCTCTGGCTCTCTTCTCCTGCTAAGCTTTGTTTCCTGGCAGTAATTAAAACCTTCTGCCACTGCCATAGCTGCTGCTGCTGCTGGAACCGCCATAGCCACCTTGGTTTCGTGGTTTGGCAAAGTATTGGCCCCCACCACCATAGGGGCCAGAGCTTCTGCCTCCAAAATTTCCTCCTTTCATGGGTCCAAAATTTGATTGATTGTTGTAATTGCCAAAATCATTACAGCTTCCGCCACCTCCAAAGTTGCTACCATCATTACCAAATCCGTTATAGCCATCCCCACTGCCACCATATCCATCACCACCTCAAGTGCCACCGAAGCCACCCAGACCACTGAAGTTCCCTCCACGACCAAAGTTGTCATTCCCACCAAAACCACCTCCACAACCACCACCAAAGTTTCCAGAACCACTTTGGCCTCTTTGGCTAGATGAAGCTCTAGCCATCTCTTGCTTCCACAGGGCTTTCCTTACTTCACAGTTGTGGCCATTCACAGGATGGTATTTTTGAATGACAATCTTGTCTACAGAGTCATGGTCTTCAAAGGTCACAAAAGCAAAACCTCTCTTTTTGCCACTGCCTTGGTCAGTCATGATATCAATCACTTCAATTTTCCCATACTGTTCAAAATAATCTCTTAGATGATGTTCTTCAGTGTCTTCTTTAATGCCACCAACAAAAATCTTTCTCACAGTTAAGTGGGCACCAGGTCTTTGAGAATCGTCTGGGGAGAGAGCCCTCTTTGGTTCCACGACTCTTCCTTCGACCTCGTGCGGCCCAGCGTTCATGGCCGCGTCCACCTCCTCCACGGTGGTGCATGGGATGAACCCAAAGCCTCTGGAGCTCTTGGTGTTGGGGTCTCTCATTACCACACAGTCCGTAAGCATCCCCTATTGCTCAAAATGGCTCCTCAGACTCTCATCGGTTGTTTGGAAGCTCAAACCTCCGATGAAGAGCTTCCGCAGCTGCTCGGGCTCTTTGGGAGACTCTGACTTAGACATGACCGCGGTGGGAGGGGAGACTTTAACGATGCTTACTCGGTGGCATCCAGGGGCAGAAAGGAGTAATCTAACGAATGTATCTCAACTTTTATATTCTTTAACATCAGTTCCTAAGTACCAGGGGACCATCTGAACATTTGAATGTGGATGATTATGCATATCTGCCAGCAAAGTTGAGAATGGAAACATCACATATATCTGTAGAGAATCTTTATATGGATTTGTTATTATCCCAGAGTACTGAGATCTATAATACAATGAATAAGTTATCATGGGAGAAACACTTTATAGATGACCAATATGATCTTGTTCAATTATTACTTTTTAGTTTAAGGAAACTGCATTTTAGTTCTCCCAAGGTACTTTTCTAGAATTCTAAGGGGCATGATATTTATTCTAAAAACATAAGCAGTAAAAATTTGGGATTTGATTTTTTTAAAATCAATTTTCTTGGGATAAGGGAAGGCATAGCTTTTGTTTTATGACTTCATGTATCTCAATCCCAATATTATGTGTTGATCAAAAAATGCAATTAAATGATATAAATTTATAGACATATTACAAAATGGAAAAATTTTAATGTAACTGGAAAAATTTTTAATAGACTCTATTTTTCTTAGAGTAGTTTTAGTTTCACTGCGAAATTGAGCAGTAAGTACAGAATTTCTATTACCCCCTGTCCTCAAACACACAGCCTCCTCCACTATCAGTATCCTGTACCACAGTAGTATATTTGTTAGAATTGATGAACCTATATTGATTCATTGCAGTCACCCGAAGTCCATGGCTTACATCAGGATTTACTCTTGGATGTATAGATTTTGTTCTTGGTCTATGGATTTTGACAAAAGTATAACGTTATAACATGTATCCACCATGTATCCATTATAATATTATACAGAGTAGCTAGCTTCACTGTCCTAAAAATCATCTGTGCTCTATTCATTCTGTCCTCCTTCCCAACCTCTGGCAACCACTGATATTTTCATTGTCTCCATAGTTTTGCCTTTTCCAGAATGTTATATAGCTGGAATTATAAATAATGTACTCTTTCCAGATTGGCTTCTCTCATTTAGTAATGTGCATTTAAGTTTTCTCCATGTCTATTCATGGCTTGATAGCTCAGTTCTTTTTAGCAATAAATAATATTCCATTGTCTTGATGTAGCACAGTTTGTTTTTCCATTCACCTATTGAAGGACATCTTGGTTGTTTCAAGTTTGGGCATTAATACATAAAATTACTAAAAACGTCTATGTGCAGGTTTTTGTATAGACATAAGTTTTTAACTTTTTTGGATAAATACCAAGGAACATGATTGCTGGGTCATATAGTAAGAGTATGTTTAATTTTTAAAGAAATAACCAAACTGTTTTTTCAAAAAGACTGTATAATTTTGCATTCCTGCCAGCAATGAATAAGCAGAGTCCTTGTTGCTTGACATCCTTCAGAGCATTTGGTGTTGTCAGTGTTCTGTTTTTTTTTTACCATTCTAAGAGGTATATAGTAGTCAACCTGAACTTTGATACTTGCAAATTGGTAGATCTTAGAACATGTCAATCAGTTAGTATTACAATCTGTAATTTAAGATTGTAGGGTATGATTGCTATTATTATTTTAAATTTGAATTATGAAATTTTATGTTTATTTCTTTCTGATCATTTAAACATTATTAGTAATCAATGAAAAATATAATACAGAGTTTACTTTTACTCATATCCATTACATGTTATTACTTCAAGTGTATAAACGTTTTTTGATCTTTTATTTTCCTAACCATTTAATGTCTCTTTAATATTCCATAGTGTTACAACAGAAATTTATTTTTATTTTAATAATATTATATTAACATTTTCTAGATTTTGTCAAAGAGTAATAAAATATTCTTGGATAAGAGTTTTTTAAAATTTTATTTTTTAAAAGAAACTGCATTATTTCTACGTCTGGTCTTAGACTCCCTGGCTTTTATATTCGGGCCCTTATTTTTTTTTTTTTATTTGGCATACCCACTATATACCAATCCTTACCTTCTCAGCCTTAATGAGCAACGTGGTTTCATTCACAGTTCTCTAACAAGCTTCCACAATGACTATCCTTCAGTATCATTTATAGTGCTTATCTGGGCCTCTTTTCATAGTGAGGGAATCTATCATCTGCTGTCCATTACTTTAGGGTCTTAAAGTGTTTTCCCAAATTCTGAAGCAATTCTCTGACATACAGCAGCTATCTGTAGGATATCAGTGTCTTAGTTAACATAGTAAATAGTAGTTAGTAAACACTGTGCAGCTCTGGAGTTCCTATTCAGCTCTGACCAGTGACTAGCAACCTTTAGCCAGGTTCAGAGTTAATGTAATAAACTGTCATTTTGAGGTGGCAGTGTAGTAGGATTATACACTGGGCCCCCCAGGGAGTTGTTCTGTCTTTTAATTGTTCAATTAAGAGAATTCTCATAGACCCAAAAACTTCTTTCCTATTTTGGAATACCTTCTTTCCTGGGCTGCAGAGACATCATTGTCATGTAGTACAATCTCAGATAAGGTGAATGATCCCTCATCTCAGCCCTGATACCCTGCCTTTTGTATAAAGAAGACTAAAAAAATAATGAGAACAAAAATATCGAAGCTGAGACAGGATGGAAACTGTAAAAAACACAAAACTAAAGAACATAATTCCATACATTAGTGTGGACCCAAGTTTTCCTCTTACTGAGGGAAGATTCTATGATAACATATGGGGAATAGTTTCTAATTCTAGTTTCAGAGAGGAAAAAAGAGAGGAAGAAGACAATTATGTTTTACTGTACAAGTTATCATGTAGAGAAAGAAATATAATATGAATGAAATTATTTAAAGAAAGTCTATGATCTTTTTTTTTTTTTTTTAATTTTTTAATTTATTTAAGATAGTCACACAGAGAGAGAGAGAGGCAGAGACACAGGCAGAGGGAGAAGCAGGCTCCATGCACCGGGAGCCTGACGTGGGATTCGATCCCGGGTCTCCAGGATCGCGCCCTGGGCCAAAGGCAGGCGCCAAACCGCTGCGCCACCCAGGGATCCCAAACGTCTATGATCTTATAGAGCTGTCTTCAGTGTAATCCTTGCTGTTGTGTATAGGGAGAGAGGATTTTAGAAGCTTTCTGACCATTAGAAGTTCTAATGATGATGACAGATGGCTAAAATTGTTTTAATACCTGAAATCCAGATCTCATTATTCTAATAATCTAATCTACCTTACAAGGTAGAGTATTTCCATTTTACAGAGGAGGAAACTGAGATTCAGAAGGTAAGTAACATGTCCAAGGTCACATACATGCAAGGTCTAGGAGGAGCAGAAATCTGAATCTTACTATACTAGGAATCAAATTTTGCTCAGAGAATATTTAGGGAAAATATTAGGTCCTAAGTGAGTTAACATTTTTAATGTCTTCAACTCTTGTTGACAGTTATACTTCTGTCTTTTTTGTTTTCTTCTTCTAAGGATGAATGAGTACTGTGGCCAAAGGAGCAGAAGTGATTTTTCTAGACATCTGACTGACTATATAATGTCTTTTGGGATAAATTCAAAAGTATGCTCCTTAAAAAGTTCATAACTAATCTAAATCTCTTATATGCTCCAGAGTGATTCTAGAGTTCTTTTGTGGGGTCAAGATAAGACATTCAAACTCAAAGTTAATGAAAGGTCTTTCCAACTATACTGTAAATAAATACAGTCATTTCCCAGACGTTAGAAACTAGTATAAATGAGGCCCAGTTATCTCTATTTGAAAAACTCACCAGCTCTGTAACCTAGGGCAAATGAATTAATGACTCTAACCTTCAGTTTTCTGATCTAATAATAGCATGAGGATTGGATAAATTAATCTGAGTAAAAGCACTCAGTGTAGTCCCTACCACTGAGTAAGTAAATATTAACTCAGATTATTATATAATTCAAAGATACAACCAAAGTTTCAGAAAACACAAGCAGAGGCATATTCCACAGGAGCATATTTAAAAAGTAGTTTTTAGGGTACACCTGAACTTCAAACAATGACAGGAATACTAAAATAAGATGGGAATATCCAGTTTAAAATGTGTTAGTGTAGGTGCTGGAGCTGATGTGAAAGTGCTTGGTCTTTGGTGCTCTGTATAATATATACTGTTGCAAAATGGCAACACTTCAGTGAGAGAACAATGTTCTACAAAATCAAATAAGCTATATGGTGGACTTGGGCATTATGTTACTATTAAAAAGTAAAACTGTCCCATGGTCAGTTGGCATTTTAATCCCACATGTACTCTACCCCTTCAACATCAAAGTCCAGTTACATTCCCATTACTGTTGATAGAGAATGTTCAGACTCATGGGGTTCCTGCCTTGTCAGTCAGAAAATGCTAAAGGAACAGCATGATCTTAGTACTCTACTCAATATGAGTAAGCCACTGAGACTCGACCATTTCAGCAAACTAATTATGCTTTCAACTTTCTAGTCTTAAAAAGAACAATTTCTCATACAACTATGAAAAATCTAAATATCAATTTTTCAAGGTTTGAAACTCAAATTCAGCCAATGCTCTCAACCTTGAGAATATGTGAAATGATGAATGTGACATTTCCACAGTTTGCCTGCGAAGTAAGTAATATTAGGATACCCCATCTGAAAAGGCCAATGATAATTTGGTGGTTTGGGGAAATGGCACATTGGGTGCTAAATTCCAAGTCCTTGATGGATTCTGATGTGTGGAAATTTCCTCAGGCTTTTGGTACTGTGAAAAATTGGTGATACCTATGCTTCCTTAATTTCCTACTAAGGAAATTTTAGTTTTCCTATGAGAGGGAACCAAGTTAGCAGTAACTTTGGTAACCATTTTATTGGGATCAGAGGAGCCCTTCCTGGGGACATTGGTCCTTAGAAGATAGTTTCTGATGACTTTGCCATACTTACCTTGGTGGGGTCATTACTTTGAGTTTCACCAAAGGTAAAGCCAGTGTAATCAATAGACTTTAATGAAATTCAACTGTCATATTTGGGTACTTGGCCTTGGAGGAGGAAGTCTTTCAGGAACAGAAAGAAGCCTAAGTAGGGGCACCTGGCTGGCTCAGCGGTTGAGTGTCTGCCTGTGACTCAGGTCGTGATCCTAGGGTCCTGGGATCAAGTCCCGCATGTCTTCTTCCCCCATCTGCCTGTGTTTCTGCCTCTCTCTTTGCGTCTCCCATGAATAGATAAATATAATCTTGGGGAAAAAAGAAGCCTAAGGAAAAAGTTTGGAGATTTGAAAGAACATTCTGTATTTGGCAATGACAAATAGGTTTGTCAACAATATTGGGGCTGGAGGGAGACCAGAAAAGAGGAAAGAGACTTTTTGATTTCTAGAATAAAAGTGTCTCTCAAGCAGAAGTCACTTCTGACCCAAAGGCCTTCTCAGCTGTGTGCACTTTTGGTATTCTTTTTTCTTCGATTTTTTCCTATCAGCTCTTTGCAGTTAGTTACTGAATTACTGTGGTTACCCCTGCCTTTGAGTGACAGCCTTGGCATGGCTGAGCCATGTAAATCATGTCCACACCTGCCTTTTTGTTTCTATATCTTTCTTTTCTTTTTAATTTAAAGATTTATTTTTATTTATTTTGGAGAGGAGGGGCAGAGAGAGAGAGAGAGTCTTAAGTAGACTCCGTGCTGAGTGGGAAGCCTGACACGGGACTCGATCTCATGACCTTGAGATCATGACCTGAACTGAAATCAAGAGTTGAACACTTAACTGACTTCACTACCCAGGTGCCCCTATATCTTTCCTTTACTCTTTTATCAGAGACTTTCTTGACTGAATCCCATTCTTGTTCCTAAGGTGATTTGATTTCTTCTGGCTTGGCTTGGCTCCCTTCTGTTTGTTCACTAATTTTTTTATTGTTTATGTTTACATCAATGGAATTTTTATCTTTGGCTTCCAGTGTTGTCTGAACCAGATTCTGTCCCTACTCTACCTGTACCTCCCCCAGTGTTCTAGCCATATTGTTTCAGGCAGAACTAACTCCTCACATAGCTTGCTATTGACTTCAACTCCCTGTATCCTGCCTTGCAATATAATTTCTTCCTTTCCCTTTCCCTCTCTTTCTCTCTTTCAAGATTGCTTTGGCTATGTGGGGTCTTACGTGGTTCCATTACAAATCTTAGGGTTGGTTTTTCTATTTCTGTGAAAATGCCTTTGGAATTTTGATAGAATTGCATTGAATTTGTAGATAGTTTTGGGTAATCTGGACACATTACAAATATTAATACTATAGTATTAATGCTCCATGCTAATATGTATGGTTTGGCCCAAAACACTAAATCATCCATCTTCAATGATACCTAGATCCTCTCAAAAGCTCTCCCTCAGCCTCCCAGTTCTAGCCAGTAATGCTCAAAATGTCATTTTTATACTTCCTCCTGAACAGTTGCCTCATTACATTGCAGTAATTTGCAAACACAGCCACTACTGGGTTCTTGAGGCAGGAATCATACACATCCTCTTCATCTTTGGCCATCAGTAATCATTAATTGTTTGAATTATCATAAATGCTGATTTGTTTTTATTATCTGGAAGGCTCTTGTATGTCTCCCATGGTCAGTTTTTGGTACTCAGAGAATATGAATCAATATAAAAATTAATTTAAGGTCCACTTGATAGAGTGATTCTGTTGGGAATCCTAGACACAGTATTCTATTAGCCATATATAATTGGAATCTAGCATGTTGCTTATTTTAAACTTCTTATTTCTACTCTTCTCTTATTTTTTTGAAAAGTAAAAAGTGAATCTCTATGTAAAATTAAAATATATTCTTGGTTTAGGTTACATGGATGGAATAAGAATTTTCTATCTATACACTATGACCACCTTTAAGTTCTCAAGTAACAAATATGACAAGGATTCTCTAGAACAGTGGGCTCAAACTTTGTTGATTGCATACATATCTGTCAAAAAATAAGCATATATTTCATTTCATATACATTAATTTTTTAATATTTTAATTTGGCTTAATGCTACTTATATAGAATTTACTATGTTCAAGGCACTGAATATAAATTTTAGTTATTTTTCTATAAATTTTAACTAATTTTTTTCATAACGACCCTATGAGATAGGTACTATTATCACCAATTTCCGTAGAAACTGAGGCATTGGGAGATAAAATAAGTTGTCCATATTAGTAGTAAGTAGCAGAATGTAGCAGTCCAGTTCCATGTTCATGCTGTTAATACACTAACCTGCCTTTATAATATATGTAAAATAACTGAAATAAAAAATGCTCACATATTTCATACATTACAAAAAACATATAAATACTTAAAACAAGGAAAGGTGAACAAAACAATGTTTTAAAATGTCAGGTTAGGGCAGCCCCAGTGGCCCAGCGGTTTAGCACCGCCTTCAGCCCAGGGCGATTCTGGAGACCCGGGGTCGAGTCCCACGTCAGGCTCCCTGCATGAAGCCTGCTTCTCCCTCTGCCTATGGCTCTGCTTCTCTCTGTGTATGTGTGTCTCTCTCATGAATAAATAAATAAAATCTTAAAAAAATAAATAAAATGTCAGGTTAATTGTAAGGGTTGCATGTTACCAATATCTAGTTATCACAATGAAGAATTAATGTGTGAGAATATCCATAATTGAATGATTGTGAATATGAAAGAATAAATTGTTGTTTTGATAATTTTGAAATTTTGACCAACTCTGTGATCTAATTATATCATCTTTGTTTTTATCTCATAGTATGAGCAATGAGGAACTTACACCAGTAATAGAACTTTCCATGCTACCATTTTCTTGTTCACTTACATGTTTGCATCATTAGCATTATCTTCAACATGTAACGTCTTTATCAGAATATCTTAAAGTAATTTGTTCTTTTTAAAAAATATTTTATTTATTTATTCATGAGAATACACACAGAGAGAGACAGAGAGGCAGAGACACATGCAGAGGGAGAAGCAGGCTCCATGCAGGGAGCCCGACATGGCACTCGATCCCGCGTCTCCGAGATCACACTCTGGGCTGAAGGCGGTGCTAAACCGCTGAGCCACCCGGGCTGCCCTAATTTGTTGTTCCTGTGAAGGTTAGTTTAGATAAAACAACAATATAATCTGCAAATCCTCCTAATTGGTCTCTTATAAATTGCTATAAGGTATAACCTGCTGAAATCAGAGAATGAGTATTTGAGGACACCACCAGTTTTTCTTCTATCCTGGATTACTTACTCTTTCTTCAGGATGTTTTGCTCACTGTATGAGATGTGGGGTCTCTGATATACTCACTAAGCAAAGATGCCAGTGATAATTTGTATATTAAATAAATATAGACTCTTACCTTATTTTTTATTTTTATTTTTAGAAAAAATAGATGAAATTTTAGCATTTGTCTTCACATATTTGCAAAGGATTGTCTTGTGCTTCTCCTGGGGTGTATGCATACCTCCTCTTAGTTAGAAACCCTTGAAATTCAACTGAAGAAGTCACCTGAGTATAAGGACTCAAATATGAAGTCTCGTGAGCATAAATGTTCAAATATGAATAGAATACAAATATGAATACTCATTATGCTCAGAGAGGCAAAGGAGAACTTTGTAAATCATGAAATACAATTGAGTTGCAGCAGAAATTTGGCCTACAAATAAAAGTAGGTATTATTAATCTAGAAAAGTGACAAATTTAAGTTGTACTAGCTCTTTCTGTTTAAATATTTCTTAAATTTTTTTTTGTCAGCCAAATGCTGTACAGTTATATTTAATCCTTAATTTATATCTTTTGGTTGAGGCCGATAGGCACATTGTGGAGTTAACAAAATGGGACACACCCCATTGCTTCTATCTTTACACTGCTGAGCTGGGATCTGCTACTTGATTCTATGCATTAATGAGCCATGAAATATTATTCTTCTGCTAATTTAACTCAGGGAGGCCACTGGGGACTTGTTTGAACAGTTGAGAGAGGGATGGAGTGCTGGGCTTACAAATTAGCTCACTGAAATACCAAGATTTTTCTTTGGGAAAAAATATAACCCAATAGTCAAGAAAGTTGTGTGACAAAAAACTATTTCACAGTTTAGAAAAATAATTTTCAGATAACTATTATATTGTTTAGCCACTATTTAGATACGTAAAGAAGACATCATGTTTTATAAATAAAAAATAAAATAAAATAAAATAATAAGTAAAAATGAAAAAAATTAAAAAATACTAATTTCTTTGTAATTGTCATGGTCTTTATAGTTTTCCCTTTCCAGGCAAACTCAGCCAAGAAATCTTTAACAGTTTGATGCATTTCACTGATCTAAGACTTTATTTTACCTTTTGTAGTTCAGGAAATTTAGTTCTAAGCAATTAATGGCTTGTCATTATCCAAATGTAAACATTTTCATATACATTTGGATAAATCAGCAATGAAAATATTAAATTTAAATATAAGTAGATCAATAATTTTAAGAAAAACTCTACCTTGAATCTGAAGTGTTATTCTGTCTTCTATAATATAAAGATATTTTGAGAGCTGCTGATCAATGCAGAATGAGGGGCATAATTGAATAAGTGAAATTCACAAATTATATTGTTTTTGTAAAATGTATTCATTTTCTGTTTTCACAAAATTAAATATTTTCATTTCCAAGCAAAAAACAAATGGCAGAAATATTTTTGAACATATTGTTCAAGGCTGTTTCATTTCATCCTCAAATATTTTTCAAAATAATTCATGCTTGTGAAAAATTAAATAACATAATAATGAAAAATTGCTGTTTTCTGACTTTTTCCTTTCAAATACTCCATCCCCTCTCCCAGAGGTAACCATTTTTATTTCTTTTGGCAGTTTCTTCTAGTATTTGTATTTTCCTTCATATTATTCTGTTCATTTCCCACTAAGGTGAGGCTTTCTGAATTGGTATCTTACATTCTTTCCCCACATTTTACTTTCATGCCCAACTATCCTTTTGATATAATAATATAATAATTTGGGGGTCATGTCAATATTCATTTTTTACTTTATTTTGACTATGAAAATATTATTTACTACAAAGCCAAGTAGTAGTTTATGACTGTTTCTTTCTCAAAAAGTTTTTCTTCATAGATAACAATTTCCGTTTTCTCCCTCTTGCGTTAGTTTTCAACATACCTACAATCAATTTTTAAGGGTTCTAACGCTTATTAATATTTATTTTCAAGGTTCAGTATTTCAAATAGTTTATCAATTTCATGAACTTTTAGACTTCCCTCTGAGATCCTTCATTTCACTTTTTCTATTTGGATCAGTTGTTCCTTTGGCCTGGTGAAATCTTATCATCCTAAGATCTCCTTTTATATGTTGGCTCTATTGTTTGCTAGAGTCTGTGTCTTCATCTTTTTTTTTTTCTAAATTTTATTTCATTTTTTTCTGAGGCACATCTCCCATGGCTTCCTAAATTTTAAAATTTATTGCATATCCAAAATTTCATTTGCTTTCCCCTCACACATGATCGATACTTTGTCTGGATATTGTATCCTAAATTAAAGTAATTTTTCCTTAATATTTTGAAAACATTGAATATAAACCTTTTGTATATGACCTGATTTTTACTCTGGAAGATTTTAGATTCTTCTCTTTGCCTCTGGTACCCTGAAATGTCATCAAGATATGCCATAAATAGGTCTTTTGTTCTTCATTGTATTGAGTATTCAGTGGAACTGTTTATTTTGAAAATTCAAGTCCTTGAGTCCTTGTACATTTCTTATACATTCTTTTTTTGATGAATTTCTCCCCTCTATTTGTTTCCTATTCCTATTATGTAATTCCTATTATTCAGATGTTAGATCTGATAGATTAATCCTCTAAGTCTCTCCTCATTTTCCAACCCTTTGTCTAATCATTTTTAGTTTTCTTTTTAGAGATTTCATTTACTGTATCTTCTAGATTTTTAATTGGATTTTTTTCCAACTCTAATATTTTAATTTCCAAGTGCTCTTTCTTATTTTGGGTCATTTCTTTTCGCAGTTTTTTTTTGTGGATGCAATAATTTATCTTTCTGATAATATTAATAATACATTTTTCTCTTTAAATATTCTACCTCATTCCTCCAGGTTTCTTTCTTCCTGTCTGTTTCAATCTGTCTCTGTCTCTCAGTGTGGAGGCTTTTCTCAAATGTTTAGTGATCTTTTCCTGTCTGTTTATATTTAAGAGTACAGCAGTAAGGAACTGATTAGAAATGGCATGTGAGTAGGTGGGGCGAGGTGATTGAGTGGTGCTTTAGGCTTTTCATGAAGGGATCCTTAAAAGTCAGTATCTGTAAATGTTCACATTGATTGGTTTCTCCAGAGAAACATCCCCCAATCTAGTGCTTGGAAAATACTAACCTGGCTGTAAGTGTTCTGAAAGATGGAGAGGGGAGGGGAAGATGACTCTGGAGGTTAGGGGTGGGGTCACATCTCTCCCCTCTCTTGCATTTGACTTTCCCACATCTCAGCCTTTTTGGTTCAAATTATCCAGAGAATTAATTTTTACTATTCTGCCTAGGGTAGAAGTGTGTTGGCAGTGGGAATGGGGTGTTTGCCTGGTTAAGCAAGATGATGGAGGGGACCATTATATAGACTCAACCAGTATCTGTATTTAGCCTGTTTGTTACTTCTATCTTCTAACACTTCTGAAGCATGAAGTTATCTCCAAGTCCTTAACAACTCAAGAGTTCTACAGATGAATTCACTCAGCTTTCATCAACAGCCATCTCTATAGCAACTTTAGATTGAAGCTTCTCTTTCCCTTTTAGGTCAATTACCATTCTCCATATGCTTTCCATCTGCAATATATTTCTTAAAATCTCTCATCTACTGATGAATCTCCTGCTGTTCTTGTCCTTGTGATATTTGTCCTTTTTATTCCTTTGCTTCTTTTGGTGTTACCGCAGATGGCAGGGTCATTCCATTCTGTTTAATTAGATTTTGGCCTTTTCAAAAGCTCTGAACTTTCCCCCTCTCTCTATTATTTATTAGAACCAAAGTTAGTGCCATTTTTAGGTTATAAGCTCTTTCTCAGTGATTCTCACCCAGAAAGTTCTCTATCTTGTTTTTAAATTCTTCACTCAGTGTTTGGTACTATATCACAGGACAATCTTAAGCTCTTTAAATATGGGGATACACACTCCAGTTATGTAAGATGTGCGGGGCATACTGATATATGACAAACAAGTAAGACATTGATCCTTTCAGTCTTTGGGAAGCCAGGCTGGTTCTGGGCCTGTGACCTCATGCATTCCATTCGTTTTAGTATGCCACACAAACAATATAATTTTCTATGTGAAGTATGGCATGGAAAAAGTTGGGAGCATTGCTATAAAGCAATATGGCTGACATTTTCATTTTAGGATTTGACATTTTAGACTGTTCAATCTTTTTTTAAAGGATATGGATTTATTCTTTGGTTAAAGCTTTAAGAGAAGTGAAAAAAACTCAATATTAATGGAAAATAGTGTATTTTTAATTGAATTTTTTGAGGGTGGGTAACTAGATGAATTTAGTATTGATTTACTCTCTAATATTTTATTTATTAGTATTGGGAATTCACCCCAGGTAAAGGACTTATTTTGAGGAATCAGGCCTTATTTTATATCCCAAAGCAGGAAGTATTTCCAAGCTCTAAGGACTGGATCCAGAAACTGAAAAGGCAGGGAATCAGATTGCCTTTGGTTCTTCTAGGCCACTGTTTCCTGCCTCTGCTCTTTTTTGTGTGTCTATACTCCTAGTAAGTGCCCAATGGAGACTGACAATCATCTTTCAGTCTCAAATTCAGACTCCTGGGAGAAAAACTGATTGGCCTACCTTAAATGAGTTTTTAAACAATGCCAGTAATTTCTCTGGAGAAAATCATGAACCCAAAGTCCAATAATATGATCATAGCCTGGGTAGTTTACCCCTTTACATTGGAAAAAAGAGGTTTTTATAGATGACATAAAGTTTGGGCAGATACTCCAAACAGGGCCACTTCAAACATGAAAACAATTATTTTTTGCTTTATGAAGCATAGAACATTTTATTACCACAAATTTCTTACTATAGAAGCCTTGGGAAAATGTGGTTGAATTCACACATTATTTTCATTATATCAGAACTGGACACTTTTTATATTTTAGAAAAAAAATAATTTTTTGTCAAAAGAGGAATATCTTAAAGTCACCTGCTTCAGAGTATGGGTGATCATCAGTCTGTGTTAAACAGCTTCTGATTAAATTTAAATATGGCTATATAGCTAAATAACTAATTATCTTTGTGTGACTTATACAGGGTCTGAAGTCAGTGGGCTGAAGAGATTGTAGAGGAATGAGATGAGAGTCAGGGCAGCCATTAATCACAATCATTCATAACAAAAACAATGATGGATGGAAATAAGGCAGGTAAGTGGGGAGGAGGAATGGAGGGGAGGGGACTAAAGTGATCACTTAGAAGTAAATTGATAATACATAGTATTTATTGGTTTGGGAAGTAAGGAAAATGTAAAAAGTAAGTAGATGCTAAGTTTTTGACTTGGGCAGATGAGTGAGTGGTGGTGCCATTTGCTGAGATAGAGAAGGTGGGTGTGAAGGTTTTGGAAGAGATAACAAATTTAGTTTTGGATGTGTTCTATTGTAGATTCCTGAAGAGAATCTAGGTGCAGATACCAACTATAGTTATCTGTATGTGTTTATAGCTAAGGAAACATTTTCTATCAGAAATAATGTAGAATTAGAATCAGAGTTATATGTATTTTTATTTATTTTGTTAAAAGTTTTAAAATATGTTTTTATTTAAATTCCAATTAGTTAATCCATGGTATATTTTTATTTCTAAGAAGAGCTTTTAGTGTAGACCTCTCTTTCTCTGTCTCTCTTAGTAGGATGTTTGGAATACCTTATTTCCTAAGTATTTTCTTTCATTTGAAAAATGATTAGTTATAGATGTAAGCAGTGGCATCTGGCAATCACATTATTATTTTCAGAAAACTTAAAAAAATATTTTATTTATTTATTTAGAGAGAAGAGTGCACAAGTAGGCAGAGTGGCAGAGGGACATGGGGCTTGATCTCAGGACTTGGGCTTGATCTTAGGACTCAGACCTAACCCACTGAGCCATGCTGGCACCCATTCACAAAACTTTTTATTGATAGATAGTATATACACAGAAAATTTTCAGTGGATTTTCACACAGTAGCTCACCTATATATCCAGGACTCAGATCAAGAAACAAAACACTATTATCCCCCAGAAAATCCTGCCTATCTACTTCCAGATATGACATCTCCCTCAAGAGTACCACCATCCAAGATTAGTTTGGCCTGTTTTGAATTTTTAATAAATAGACTCATACAGTATGTGCCCTCTGGTGTCTGGCTTCGTCTGCAAAACATGAGGTTTTTGGGAGTCATCCATGTTATTGCATGTAGTTGCAGTTGTTCTTTCCCATGGCTGTATAATAATCCATATTGTGCTGTATCCAATTTATTTATTCATTTTACAACTGATAGATAGTTGAAAGATGATAAATGACTGACTCTGAGTATCTTCAGAAACACCAGAGAAAGAGACTGGATGTCTATAAGCAAATAGAGTAAATGGATCACCCAGGACATTAAAGAAAAGCTGGCCAAGAAGGATTTGAAACCTGGGAACACTGGTTACAGTAGTTTACATTTCTGAAATCAATGCCAAGGGATGTTCTAAGCAGAATCTGCCAATAGATCTCTATCTCTGAAGAGTAAATAAGCAAATAAGATCATGTGAAGAGTTTTTTTTTTTTTCTTGGCATTTAAGACTCAATATTTCCCATCATGATATAAGTGAATTCATTTAGGAAAATTATTTAGGGGCACCTGGGTGGTACAATTGGTTGAGGGTTTAACTCTTTGGGCTCAGGTCATGATCTCAGGGTCATCGGATTGAGGCCCGCATCTGGCTCTGAGCTCAGCACAGAGTTTGCTAGAGATTCTCTCTCCTTCTCCCACTGCCTGGCCTAGGCTCATGCATGTGCTCTCCCTCTCTCTAAAATAAACAAATAAAACTTTACATACATTAAGAAGAGCCATCTGCTCACTGAGGTGGACACTTGATGGGATGAGCACTGGGTGTTTTTCTGTATGTTGGTAAATTGAACACCAATAATAATTAATTAAAAAAAAATAAAGCCCTCTCCACAATAAAAAAAAAAAAAAAAAGAAGAGCCATCTGCTAAAATCTGGTGATGGAGATCAAGAGGCCTAAGACAATGATAATTCAGGATTAAAATAACTTTGGATATCTCTTTACTGTTGTGGTTATAAAGTCATTAAAGGCCTGGAGGGATCACTTAAGTGCTTTAGTTTTGTTATAAACTGTATAATGGTAAACTATATGGTAACTGTGGATTGCAAAGTTGCAACAGACTTGAATGTTCCTCATATGTGTAAAGATGTAAAGGTGTAAGGTCTCCTTCTTTGGAGAAAAAATACACACAACCCAAACCCAAACCCAAACCCAAACCCTAGAAAGGATATTCCTATCTTTATGAACCATAACTCCTGTAGATACTAATTGCTATATTTATTGATAGATGCCATGTAAAGATCCATGTCTGCCTGAGTTCTTGAACCATCCCTTTCTGGAGCAAGAAGTGTAGTTACAATTCCAGTTTACTATCAGGTTGTGCCTAAAAGGATAATCTTGTGGCCCCATGAAAATGTTTTCAGTGTGCCAGGGATGATACTGATGGTCTCTGTAGCTTTTGAGACCAACATTCCTGACCATCTGTGTTTATCTTCCCTCTTGCTATAGTGTTTGTAGGACTGGGCTAACACTCAAGTTCAACATTACAGTATAAGCTTTGCCTGAGAATTTGGTAGTCTGTCTAGCTCTTTTGTAACCCATACAATGGCCAGCATCATACTGAGAATGGACAAATAGCCTGTATCCCTGAAACTACTGTCTATCTGATTAAGACTATTGGAGGGCTGGGAATAGAGTGGGGTGAGTGATCTAAAATTTAAGGAGATATAAAAAATGCAGGTACCCAGATGAGTAGTATTTTAATGAAATATTTGAATAGCCCAATTTTTTAAAAAAGAGTTTATTTTTTCATGAGACACACAGAGAGAGAGAGAGGCAGAGACATTGGCAGAGGGAGAAGCAGGCTCGCTGTGGGCAGCCTGATGCGGAACTTGATCCCAGGACCCTGGGATCACAACCTGAGCCAAAGGCAGAGAGGCCCAATCACTGAGACACCCAGGTGCCCCCGAAATTTTGAATCATCAAAGTTAAAATTTTAAGTATTCATAATGAACAAAATATCAAAATTCTAAAGACAGGATCTGTATAACTGACTTTAATCATTTACATTAGGCTCCAATAGAGCTTGGTGTCTGGGTTTCCCTTCCTATAAGGTTTCATGTGCTAGAACTCTGCTCCTTGGAGACAAGAAATACTATCCTAGAGATCTCTTTTTGGGAATTGATTTCTGATTCAAAAATACTAGTTGAGCATCTCATATCTGCAAATCATGATGCTGTGTTTATAAGAGGCTAAGAAAAACCTGTAAGCCATGAACCCTGCCCTGAAATTGCTTATAGTCTAGTGGAAGAGCTAAGATATGGAGGTAGGATATAGTCTTACACACCATCTGAAAGGTATAGAAACAATGCTATAGTTCAGAGGATGGAGAGAACATTTTTTTATATAGATTTTTTTTTTATTTTTTAAAGTAATCTCTACACCCAAGATAGAGTTCAAACAAACCTGAGATCAAGTGTCTCATGCTCTATTGACTGAGCCAGCTGAGCACCCCATGGAGAGAATACTTCTGGCTGTGGCAATCAGCAAAAGCTTTGTAGAAAAGATATCATTTCATAAGGACTCTGAAGATATGGTGAAATTTGGACATACACAGCTAAGGGCAGCAGATATTTATGTGGAGAAAGGCACAGCTATGGGAAAACTTAAGGTGTGCTTAAAAGTCTTGAGAAGCTCGATTGGTCAAAGATGGGCTTGGAAAAGGAGGTATAGCTCAGAAGATGGAATGACAGAATTATTAATGGCCCCACACTAGACCTATTTGCATCCCAAAAGCTCTACCTTCAAATAACATTACATTGGGGATTATTTTTCAACAAGTGAATTTTTGGGAAATACAAACATTTATTCCATAACAAGATACTTTGTTCTTTTAGGTTTTAAGATTAAATAGTACAGCTGTTACTGGTGGGAGAGTCTGTGTTGTATAAATGGAGGTCTCAGTTCTTGGATTCCCCACCGAAAGATTTAGGTGAAGATCTGTGCTAGGAGTAATGATAGCCAGAGGGAAATTAGCAAGTTCAAAGCAGTTTATTAAAGTGAAAGTATACTCTACAAAGCTGTGGTCATCAAGACAGTGTGGTACTGGGACAAAAACAGACACATAGATCAATGGAACAGAATAGAGAACCCAGAAGTGGACCCTGAACTTTATGGTCAAGTAATATTCGATAAAGGAGGAAAGACTATCCATTGGAAGAAAGATAGTCTCTTCAGTAAATGGTGCTGGGAAAATTGGACATCCACATGCAGAAGAATGAAACTAGACCACTCTCTTGCACCATACACAAAGATAAACTCAAAATGGATGAAAGATCTAAATGTGAGACAAGATTCCATCAAAATCCTAGAGGAGAACACAGGCAACACCCTTTTTGAACTCAGCCACAGTAACTTCTTGCAAGATACATCCATGAAGGCAAAAGAAACAAAAGCAAAAATGAACTATTGGGACTTCATCAAGATAAGAAGCTTTTGCACAGCAAAGGATACAGTCAACAAAACTAAAAGACAACCTACAGAATGGGAGAAGATATTTGCAAATGACATATCAGATAAAGGGCTAGTTTCCAAGATCTATAAAGAACTTATTAAACTCAACACCAGAGAAACAAACAATCCAATCATGAAATGGGCAAAAGACATGAAGAGAAATCTCACAGAGGAAGACATGGACATGGCCAACATGCATATGAGAAAATGCTCTGCATCACTTGCCATCAGGGAAATACAAATCAAAACCACAATGACATACCACCTCACACCAGTGAGAATGGGGAAAATTAACAAGGCAGGAAACCACAAATGTTGGAGAGGATGCGGAGAAAAGGGAACCCTCTTACACTGTTGGTGAATGTGAACTGGTGCAGCCACTCTAGAAAACTGTGTGGAGGTTCCTCAAAGAGTTAAAAATAGACCTGCCCTACGACCCAGCAATTGCACTGTTGGGGATTTACCCCAAAGATACAGATGCAATGAAACGCTGGGACACCTGCACCCCAATGTTTATAGCAGCAATGGCCACAAATGCCAAACTGTGGAAGGAGCCTCGGTTGTCATCGAAAGATGAATGAATAAAGAAGATGTGGTCTATGTATACAATGGAATATTACTCAGCCATTAGAAACGACAAATACCCACCATTTGCTTCAACATGGATGGAACTGGAGGGTATTATGCTGAGTGAAGTAAGTCAATTGGAGAAGGACAAACATTATATGTTCTCATTCATTTGGGGAATATAAATAATAGTGAAAGGGAATAGAAGGGAAGGGAGAAGAAGTGTGTGGGAAATATCAGAAAGGGAGACAGAACATAAAGACTCCTAACTCTGGGAAACGAACTAGGGGTGGTGGAAGGGGAGGAGGGTGGGGGGTGGGAATGGGTGATGGGCACTGAGGGGGACACTTGACAGGATGAGCACTGGGTGTTATTCTGTATGTTGGTAAATTGATAACCAATAAAAAATTAATTTATTAAAAAAATAATAAAGTGAGTATTCCATTCAAAAAAAATAAATAAAAATACTGAAAAAAAAAAAAGAAAGTACACTCTCAAGGTGAGAGAGTAGGCAGGTTCCACCTTGCTGCCTCTAGCTTGTTTTGAGATTGAATATTATTGGGTCTTTGTGGAGTGGGAGGAGCTGTGATATACAGTGGGGTGGTCTCTAGTGGAGGCTGCTTCCAATCATTTGGAACTTCCTCTTACAGGGGGACTTCTCTTACAAGTTGGGAGGGGGAGTTTTAGGCTCTACAGGGCTTGTACTGGAACTATCTTGGCAGCCTTTCTCCATGGTGGGGTACAGATGCATTATAATGGTCTAAGGATTACCCTGGGGCAGAGGTAGAAGAAGAGAGCACATGCTCTTCACCTGTGACTCTTGGTCTGTAGGCCCCAAAGTCTTGGATTTCACAAGGTCAGATGTTGTACTCCCAGGTTTCTAATGTGTAACCTATTTATCACTATCCTTGCCTCCAGCTCACGTGTCTAGCAATCTCCCCTCAAGGGCTAGGGACTCTGCCTTGAGTGTTCCTTCAACTGTTCATATCTAGTTTCTACCTAATATAGCTATCAAATAAGACAAACAGTAAATATAATATATTGTTTTAAAGACCAATTAAATCATATTTATGTCTATGTCTCAATAGTCTAAATAGCTGTTGGAAGTAAGAATAGTACCAAACATGATGATTGAATTTAGAATTAGTCCAAAATCCCTTTGGAGTCTCTCTGGCAGTCCCTAGGTATCTAGAGGTCAAAGAGGCAGATGTACAGAAATCTATAAGCCCATAAGATCTCAGTATAAAAACTAGAATTCCTTATTCTGTTCTTTGTACTTGATTCCATTAGCCATATAGATATTTCTTTATTTTAATGCTGGCTAATAGGTTCTGGCTAAAGCTAGGGACTGTAAACCTCTAATTAGCAAGCTTAGTGAAAAAGCTTTTTCTGATATAATGCTTATTTGCTCAAATGCTTCATTTTAAGTGGTACAGCTATTAGAATCTCCTTGATAAAACTGAAGGCTGAGAATATTCTTTAAAACATTAGATTGAAAATAAATCGCAAACCCAGTTTTAAGAAAGGAAACTAGTTGTCAGATTTAAATCTGTGCTCTACCTTTTAACCCAACTGTTCTTTTTCTATATAACCATAGAAAAATACCTTTCTATATCATTCCTCAAAATTTCTTATAACAAACTCTCCCCAAATTTAATACTATTGTCTGAGTAAGACGTTTTTATTAGTATCTAAACTCTGCTGTTTAGTTTATATGAAATGGTGTTCAAACTTGGATTGTAGCCCAGCTATATGCTTTTTTAAAAAAAAGATTTTATTTATTTATTCATAAGAGATACAGAGAGAGGCAGAGACATAGGTGGAGGGAGAAGCAGCTCCCTGTGGGGAGCCTGATGTGGCACTTAATCCTGGGACCTCAGGATCATGACCTGAGTCAAAGGCAGACACTCAATCACTGACCCATCCAAATCATGGTCACCCCCCAGCTATATGTTTTTAAGTGTCTTATTTAAACGCAGCGTTATCAGACTCTGTTCACTTCTCAATCCCTTGGCTAAAGAATTCAGAAAATCACCGACTCTTGCAAGATTTTTTGGTTTTAAATTTAGTGTTATATTTTTGTTTCTATGGACATTCTTGAATATTCCAGGTGCCAGCACTCCTGGAACAAGAACCTTCTCCCTGTTTGTGCGTTCTTTTTAGTGGAGGTGAACTCTCCTGAGTGCCCTTAGACAAACTAAGTAAATGAAAGGGCATTTTACACTAAGATCACCTCATAGGCCAGTAATAACAGAAAAACCAGCCATAGAAACATTTTAATTTCTCAACTAGCTATTAGGATGATAGATTCACACTTAGCAAAGAAATTTTATTATTAGTTTAATTAAACAAAGACATCCTTTATCACTCTATTCTCATATACATTCTCTATTTTCTGAAGAAAGAAAACTCCACAGAATATGTGAAGAAATCATTTTTCATATAGGTGATTTTATTCCAAATATGGAAAAAAATTGGGGGGATCCCTGGGTGGCTCAGTGGTTTAGCACCTGCCTTCGGCCCAGGGCATGATCCTGGAGTCCCGGGATCGAGTCCCACATCAGGCTCCTTGCATGGAGCCTGCTTCTCCCTCTGCCTGTGTCTTTGCCTCTCGGTCTCTGTCTCTGTCTCTCATGAATAAATAAAATCTTTAAAAAAATTGGACAAGAAAACAATGTTGCCCATCTTAAAGTATCTATACAATTCCCATTGGCAGGTTGCCAGGCCCCAGGAAAAACTGTAAATATTTCTCTTTTGCCAGATGGCATGATACTGAATTTTGTCTGTGAAGGGTGAAGGAGGAGCACAGGAGGAGAAAGCATGTTTCTCTGGCCAGGCTTCTGCCCAGCAGCATGGACGGCTTCCACTGGCCTGGTTCTTGCAGCATGGACAGCTATATAGCAGCTTTGGCAACTGTAGCTTCTGTAGCCAGCTCTGTCAGCCAGTTCCTTCAGCACCAGTAGTTTCTCCAATACCCATTGCCTTCAGCATGAGAAGCTTTTTCAGTGCCAGGCTCTTGCAGCATGGGCAGCCTCTCCAGTACATGGGTTCTCCAACATGCAGCTTTTCTGGTGTCTAGTTTCAGCAATGTGATGGTGAATGTCCATTGCCTACCTCCTGTGGCTTCTCCAATGCCTGGCACCCATAGACACCTGCTTCCTCTACACCTGGCTCCTCTAACATATTGGTCAGCAACAATCAGGGCCAGCAACTTCCCCTGGTATTTTTCAGTGACTTCTCAGTGAAATGCCACTGGCAAGACACCTCTTTTTGACTGGCTTCTTCTCGCATTCTCTTGGGAAACTTTGCAGTGTTAAGGCATAGAAACTTACTGTAGATAGTTTTCCCAGAAGATGGATTTTCAGCAAGTTCTTCAATAACCAGTGAAGTTATGTTTTGTCTTTTCCAACAAGGTCTGGATTTTAGTTCTGGTGCAGGGTTGGGAGGGTGCTACTTATCTCATCCTTAGGCATAGTGGCTGCTCCTTATATCTGCTACTCCTGTATTCTTTAGAGTTATCTTTACTTCTCACTAGTCAATTCCTAGTTAACCCCAATCCCTTCTTGTAATTAATAATTCCCTATATTAAGCTTTCCCTGATGAAATTCCTGAATGGATTCTATCTTTTGATAGACTCTAATACATTTACTAAGATGCATCTTGGCATTGGTCATTTGGTGTTAGTTTTTCCAGAGGCATGATGTGTAGATTCAAGTGTTGTTTTATTTCTGTAAAGTTCTTTTGAATGGAACTTTTAATATTTTTCCATCTCCTTAATTTTCATTCTCTCGGGAATATCAATTATATATATGTTGGATTTCCTTTGGCTTCCATAGCCATCATTTTCCCTCTGATCTTTAATCATATTCACTTCAGCTTCTTCTTCTTTTTAAATTAATTCTTTTAATCCTGCTCTTCATGTACCTGAGTCTGCCTATCTTTCTTTTTAATGAATTTTGTGGTCTTAATTTCTGGAATGGGTTTATTTTTCTTTCTTATTTCTTTTGTGGATTTGTGAATTAATTTTAAACTAATTTTGTTGTTTCACTATGTCTTCCTTGACCTTTCATAATTCTATTTTGAAGTCTTACTTATAGAGACATTTGTTTTACTAAGTGTTTATATCCATGGTTTATATTTAATTACATTTTGCTTCTATCCCATGGCAACATTAATATGAATATTCTTTATCTGTCATTGGTATTTCATGTTCCTTTTCTCTATTTTTCTATTAATATGTTCATATAAATTTTATGCTGGAGGGGCACCTGGGTGGCTCAGTGGTTGAGGTGTGACTCACCTGGGTGGCTCATCTGCCTTTGGCTCAGGTCATGATCCTGGGGTCCTGGGATTGAGTCCTGCATCAGGCTGCCCTCGGGGAGCCTTCTCCTTGTGCCTATGTCTTTGTCTCTCTGTGTCTCTCATGAATAAGTAAATAAAATCTTTAAAAAAAAATCTTCTGCTGCTTTTAATTTTATATATCTTTAGAGGAATTGAATTTCCCCCAGACAAGGAAGTGCTACTTAATTTCCTTATAAAATAAGCTTGAGTGCATATGCCTTATATTAATCTTTATATCACTTCAGCTAACAGAGCCAAGTAACTTCAGATGTGCTCACACTACAGAGCAGATTTCTTCCACTTTGCCTTATCATGATACTGTTTGTATATATATATGATCCCTCAGTCATCCTCCTCTCTCTTGTTCTCTGAGTGGGCCAGTAACTTTGAATCACTAAGATTTTTCAACATTTTCTGAGATCTGCAGACAAATAAGCCTTTTTTTTTTTTTTAAAGCTTCCTGCATTCCTTTTTACCTTTTGCTGAACTTATGAATCCTTTTCTCATTTTGTAATTGGAGATGGAGTTTGCATTTCTGTTTCCTGTTCTCTTTTGGAATGACTTCCAGTAGTCAGTAGGTCTGTCTTTATGCTGATGTTTCAATACTGAAGATTTGTTGGAATTTAAAACTAACATGTTTATGAAGACAACCAAAATTTGTGTAGTGGTTACACATAGACTGTAGAGTGAGTGGTAAACATTAATTTAAGCTCATTTTGACATGTATTAATTTAAAAAATGCAAACATTCATTTACGATGTGTCAGTTCATCCTAGATATATATATGCCCAAGGAACAGTCTCTGTTCTGGTCTGTTGTCCACATCTTGTGTTGTCTTAGTTATCCTGATATCTTTTGTGTACTCTATAATAGTTTACTCTGTCATGCTTGCACTGGTTTTTATTTTTTCCTTTAAATTCCTTATTATTTGCTGTCAGCCCACAGCCTATAATTCCATCAGTAATTTCAAAGTTCACACTAAAAAAAGACTTTCCTTTTTTTTTTTAATGGTCTGAAAATTTTAGGCAGCTAAATTTCCTATTAATGTAGAAGTAGATTTGTGGCTTGCTTGGCTCTTCAGTTTTCACTGTAGCTCAAATTCTTTGTCTTTTCTTACTGGTGGCTGCATTTTTTTTGTGTGTGTTCTACCAAGATCTGCATTCTCTGCTACAGTTCAGGCTCTAGGCTTCCCATTTCAATGGGATCCTTCAACTTGTAGCAAAAAGATGGGCCCCAAACTTTATTGTCCTCTTCTGCAAATGGAACAGATGCTCATAGAGGAGTAGAGACTTTCATATTGAACTATTTTCTGATGAATATCATATAGATTATATTGCCTCTTTCACGTATCAACTGTACTATAACAGAATCATTCTGATAAAAGTTCTCGATACCAGAATGATTCTAGAGATTGGAATTTTAGATTCTTTAGCAGGTTAGTGGTGGAAATATTTTGAGAAGGATAGGAGCTTGTATGTCATTTTATTAAACAGGTAGATAGTCAGTGTCATCCATTTGTAAATAGGGGGAACCAAGGTTCAAGGGCTGGGTTTTTCTTCCATATATAGATAGGTGTGAATGGACTTTAGGGGAATGTTCCATAAGATAAGGGACAACACATAGTACAACAAAGAGAGACTGTGGAGCAGGTTCATTGTTACCTAGCAGCAGTAATGAAACTTCTAGGAAAGTCCGGTCCTTGAGTTTTATGGCCTCTGGAAGAGTTACAAAGGTACTACACTGAGAGGTAATTGAAAGAGCTATTTTAGAAAGAGACCATTTTTTATGTGTTCTTTTAGATACCTGAAACAGAATGTAGGTTTAACAAATAGTACATAAAATGTTACCTCTAGGGAAAAATTAAATTTTAGATCTCCATTTGCCCTGTCACAGAACAGAATGTGAAACTAAGGCAAGGGAGAGAAGGATATATACAGTAATCCCAGCTGTACATTTAACATGGTGCTGGAGTATTAATGGTAAATGTCTTCTGTTTTGGGAGAAATCAAAACAGTCCTGTCAGAGATAAGTTTCAGACTTTTACCAATATTCTGTTTCAACTCTATAAAAGTGTATGCACTGTTATATAGGTGATTGTGGAGAAGAAGAAAAAACTGAGGTTTAAGATACCAGAGGATTAGAATTCAGTAGCTTATTAGGTCAGTAGCACCTAGAAGACTGTACATTAGATGATTTCCAGACATGAAACCTGTTCTTTTGTACAAGAGAGAACACATCTGGTGAAGAGCAGACCTACATCATTTGTGGGGCATAGTGCAAAATGAAAATGCAGAGGCTCTAGGAAGGTCCATAGTGCAAAATGAAAATACAGAGCCCAGCCTTAAGCCAGGTTTGGGGTTCTTCTAACTGCAGGGCACTACATGACCATAAAGGTCTTATGTGCATGGAGCCAGCCTTTCCGTTGGCTGTGTTTGCTCAGGATGCCAGGGAGGTATTCTAATCCTCCAGATATCTACTCATCTTCTTTCTTATTCTTAAACTGATGTCTACCATTCTGTTTTCTCCCTAGAAGATACAATTGTCCCTAAATAATCAGTCACTATAATTTCCATCATTGTGAATTTTGAAGATAGTCCCAGTAGATTTGATATATGGTTGGTTGGAAAGAACGAGGGATGGGAGGGAGATAAAGCATGGGAGGCCCCGAGACTGCCAGGGCATGGTGTGAGGATCTTGAGTACCTGTGGCAAAGAGGTGCCCTATTGATAGTAGAATCTTTGAAATGGCCTATTAAGAATGTAAACCAGTTTTTATGTTTCTCTGTTTCACATAATGTGTTTTACACATTGATAAGACAGTGGTGGACTAGCTGATCTTGGTGAGTTTGGATGTCTGTATGCTTGTGCTAGGGAGTGTTAAACTGGAGGAACTAATGATAAAAGGAACTATTCCTCTAGCCTGCAAATGCTGGGTTCCTTTTTTATGGCTCAGCAGATCCTGCAGCAGTTTACTCTTATGCCTAGAAACTTCAAAAATGGTTCCTGAGAAAAGTTTTCACCCTACCTTAATACACCTGCTCATTACTCCAAAGCAGAGGTTGGATGTTTTTAATGTGGGAAAACAGGGAACAATCTCAACTTTCATAGTGAAACATCAACTATCCATATACCTGTGGTGCACAAATCATGTTACTCTCTTCTGACATACAGAAGGTCAGGGTATCAGTTATATATTATCACTGTAATGCTGTTTAACAATCAACTGAAACCCCCAGTAGTTTACAACAATATTTAGCTCCTAAATCTGTAAGTTTTCCCTGGCTTGGACTAGAGTTTACAGAACTTGCTCAGCTTCAGTAGTTGGCTACACAGGGCAGTTAGGCAACTCTTGTTCCTGGTGAGGCTTTCTCCCATGATGGGGCATTGACAGCCTGTTGGTTGATTCTTGTTCCATTGGATGACTTGGCTTCACTCCATATATCTATTGTCCTCTAGTAGGCCAGTCTGGACATGTTTTCATGGCAATGGCAGACAGCAAGAAGCAAACAGAGTCATAGAAATATTTTTTTCAAGCTTCTGTTTGTATCACATCTGTTAATATCTCATTGGCTAAACCAAGTTGCAAGACCTTGATGAATTTTGACTTTTTGGGGAATAGAACTTCAAGGATATATAGCAAAAGATGTGGATAAAGGGTGAAGTGAAAAATTGGAATCATTCATAAAATCAATTTACCACAGTTGGTAATTAGGGCAATTACCAGTGACTCTGTCTATCAAAAGTCTTGCTAAGACTATTGATATTTAGATTAAAAGGTCATGCTAAGTTTCTGTTCCTTTATATTGTTTAAGCTTTACCATTGAATCAAGCTGGATCACTCAGAAAATCTTATATTTATATACCAGTTTTTAATTAATTGTCTCTCAGTCCCAAATCACCATTTTGTGCCCTGCTTTGTGAAACTGGAACTGCTTTGTGAAACTATTAACCCTGTTAATATTTCTCCTTTGCCAGCTGGCTTGATGTCAATCTTTCTTAATACAGGGTGCTGTGGGGACCTTGTCACGGTGATGGTAGCAGGAAGGCACTTTTCTTACAAGTTCCAATACTCATTTCTTTTTATTCATTGTGGAAGTCAGTGGATCAGTGTGCAGATGGCCCAATGGGGCTCTCTTCAGTGGCCTTCATGGACCAGCTCCTGCCTCCCACCTGGCAGCTGTTTCAGTGGCAGCTGTGGTTACACCTTCTGGTAGCTGTCTCCCTACAGGCTGGGACACTTATATAGACCAGATGGCAAATGCCCTTTGGTAAGTTTCTTCCCCTCTGAGTTTCTTCTGTTCCTGTAGTAGCTCTGCCCTCTTCAAAATTCTTAGCTCTTCATTACTTGCATCCCTTTAACCTAGTAGTTGCTTTTCTGCAAGCGCTACTTCTGAATCCCTTAGAGCAAGGATTGGCCAGTGGGTAAAATACGGTGCTACCACTGTATACTTATCAAATTAGTTAAACATTCGAAATTATGATACCTAATTATGGGAAAGTTGTGAGTAAGCAAATATTCAAATGCAGTGTTGTACAAATGAGTGTACTAACTTTTGGGAAGTCAATATGAAATATATAACATATAATTATATATGTAATGTGTAATGAAACCCGTAAAATTACACATACTTGTTAGTTCAAAAATTTATAAAATAATGAAAGATATTAAAGACTTACATATTGGTGTTTTTATTGTAGTTTTTCTTATAATAGCAAAAACTGGGAAAGCTTTAAATGTCTAACAGTTGAGACTGGCTAAGTAAATTGTAACCATTATATCCATGAATTAGATTACTCTGTATTCATATTGGAGAGTTATATTTATTAACATGGAAAAATCATAATTTTATTTTAATTCTTGTGTTTGTAACAAAATATATTTTAGAGGCTTAAAAGAAAGAATAATCATTTGGGATTGGGGATATTTTGATGTCTTCTTCCCTTTGTTCTTAAGTTTTTCACATGTAGATATTTTTATTTTTTAAATATATTTTTAAAAAGATTTTATTTATTTATTTAATTTATTTATCTGACAGAGCAAGAGAGCATAAGCAGGGAGAGCAGCAGAGGGAGAGGGAGAATCAGGCTTCCTGCTGAGCAGGGAACCCTTTGTGGGGCCTGATCCCAGTACTCTGGGATCATGACCCAAGCCAAAGGTAGGTACTTAACCAGCTGAGCCACCCAGGTGCCCTCACATGTAGACTTTTTAAAGCTCACTGTTTAGTCCCTCTATTACTGGCCCACTCATGAAAACCTATCTTTCCTTATTGCTTAAGAAGGCTTTTCATCTTCTCTAACTCAATATGTGACCTTTATTTAATATGCGTTTATATCCGTTGTATTGATCCTGGCTGTGGGGTGGAATCCCAGCTATCCCCCACTTGGTATTGAGTTATTATTAAAGCCTGGATTAAGTATTTTGGGGAAGATGCTAAACCTCACTGGATGGCAAGAGCTCTCAAGAAGATGGGAGTGTGATGCTCAAACACAAGCATTTCTGAATTAGAGATGAAATTTCCTGACTCCTTTCATTTCTTCTGATGAAGATTCTACCCCTATCAAATAATATAAAACATAGAGTTAGGGGTAAGTGTTGTTTGGGCAGGACTTGAGAAAATTGGGAAATACTATTTTATGAGAAGTGATTTCTTTTTTTTTTTTTTTTAAAGTTGGCTATAAGCCTAGCATGGAACCCAATGCGAGGTTCAAACTCATGACTGAGATCAACCTAAGCCAAGATTAAAAGTCAAAGACTCAATGGACTGAGCCACCAAGGTGCCCCAAGAAGTGATTTCATTTTTTTTTTTCCGGAGAAGTGATTTCTTGATATACATGTATGACATACATACCTTGAGATTGACTGGTGGTGTCTTTGCCTGCCTTATGAGGCTATACTAGCATCAGGAGGACAATAATATCTCTTAGATATCATCATCTCAGTGACCTCAGAGGCCACAACTCCTAAGGGAGAGATAGATGATGGTATGTACTATCTAAAGAAGGCTGGAAGAGGCCCCTAAAATAATGGAATTATGGATTTTTTTCCTTTGTGTTAAAATTTTTCTATAATAAATCAGTAGTATTTTTGCAAATATCAATAATAATAATAAAAATAAAATAAAGTAAAATAATAATAAATAATCGATACAATTATTGTATCAATAATACAATAATTTGTATTGTAAAATAATACAAATAATAAAATTTGTAAGTCAAAAATAAAATAAAAGTAATAAAAAGTTATTTGGAGTTAAAATAGCCTCAATCCAAAGAAATAACTTTGAGGTAACAGAAATAGCTTTCTGATTTCCCCTTCTTCCTTCCATAAATCACAGTGCTAAACTGATGACCTTTTCCATCTACAGATAAGGACAGGGTTTATGAGTATGACAGGCAGAACAATATACAGTCCTGAAAAATATTTTTTTTATCCTTGACCCCTCAGAGACACTGCGTTAAAGAATTCTGTAGTCACTACTCACATATCTTTCATGTAGAATGATGCTCCATGGAGTTGATAGAGAGCTGCTGCTCTCTCCGTTATATTTATTTACTTCTAAACTTATTTTGTTGAGAAGAAGCATCAGCCCTAGGGGATAGTCTAGATTGCTTCATAATTTAACGTGTTAAGTCAATTTCTCAAAAAGATGTATTAACTTTGACACTTGACCTACTGTCCAAATAGAACATTTTACTTCTCTGAATCATTTTCCAGTTCTTGAAAAAGTTCAGGGTCATTTACTTGATATCTTACAAACTGAGATTCCAGGCATCAAGCTAGGGGAAACTCATTAACATAATTAATTAAAAATTGTTTAAAATTGTTGATATATGTGGTAGACTCTAATGTCTTATAGGTCCTGGGCTAAATGCTTTAACTGAACCTTTTGGTGGATAGCTGACATATCTTTGGGCAGAGGAAGTATTTATTTAAGTACTCCCATGTTATATTTTTTCAGTTCAAGTCCATGAAGTTTCAGGAATGAAAACATATATGACTTCCATATCAAAATATTTATGACCCAAGTCTGGGTCTCACTGCTTATAAATTTTTTGGGTCCTGTGTTGATTTTATCATCTATAAAATGAGCATAATAATGTCTGCTTATATTAGTTTTCTATCACTGTCATCACAAATTAACACAAACTTAACAGCTTAAAAACAAATTTATTATCTCACAGTTTTATAGGTCAAAAATCCAGCATAAGCCTCATGGGGCTAAAATCAAGATGAAAGCAGTGCTTTATTCCATATTGGTGGCTCTGGGGGAGAGTTTATTTCTTTATCTTTTCCAACTTCTAGAGGCTGCTCACGTTTATTGATTTTTGGCCTCATCCTTCACCTTCAAAGCTAGCACTGTAGCATCTCTCTGACGCTCACTCTTCTGCCTTCCTCTTCTTCTTTTATGGAATTTATGATTATACTGGGTCCAAATGGATAATTTAAAATAATCTTTCTATTTTAAGGCGAGACAATTACCAACTTGACTTTGCTCTGCAATCATAGTTCGCCTTTGCCTTGTATTTTTTTTAAAATTTATTTATTTATTTATGATAGTCAGAGAGAGAGGGAGAGAGAGAGGGAGGCAGAGACACAGGCAGAGGGAGAAGCAGGCTCCATGCACTGGGAGCCCGACATGGGATTCGATCCCGGGTCTCCAGGATGGCGCCCTGGGCCAAAGGCAGGCGCCAAACCGCTGCGCCACCCAGGGATCCCTTGCCTTGTATTCTAACATATTCACAGGTTCTGAGGATTAGGGTGAGGACATTTTGGGAGGCCATTATTTTGCCCATCAACTGCTATACTCACTTTATTTGGTAGTTAAGAGAATAAAATATAAAAAGCAAATTAGCATTATGAATTGCTGTAATATAAAGGTCCACTTAAAATATTGGCTGGATAAAATATTTTTAAATAACTTAAAAAGCTATCCTCATCAACATTTGATATTATCAGTTTTTTGTTTTCAGTAGTTATCTTGTGATTTTGTTTGCATTTTCTTAAGATTAATAAGAGTTAATGCCTTTTTTATGTGTTCACTGGCTATTTGTATATCATATTGTAAAGGGTCAACTAAAACATTTTATCCATTTTTAGAAAGCTCTATTCTGTCTGCATTGAATTGTATGAATTTGCGGGGCATTTGTGTTATGGCAATTTACCTAAGCTGTAACTACTACCCCCCAGGATTCCCTTTCCTGTATAGTTCTGATTAATGTGGGCCACAAGAGGGAATTTGTACAGAATTTGGAATACAAATGTGAAGAAACAGCCATCTTCTTTTTATCTGTGGAAAGTTGGAGCAAAGCAATAATGTAACACATTATTGCTTCTTTGCTGGTTCTCTTGTTGACATGAAACGGCAGCCAACCTGTAGCTCCTTTTGTCTAGCTAGGCTTCTCTTTACCGGACTTTGAATCCTAGGCTAGGTACATGTTTGTCTTCTGTTACTGGTTGAATTATATCCGTCCAAAAATATTTTGGGAGTCCTCACCTTCATTACCTCAGAATGTGGCCTTACTTGGGTCTTAACAGAGGTAATCAAACTAAAATGAGGTCATTAGGGTGGGTGGTAATCCAATACATCTGGTGTTCAAAAGAGAGGATTTGGACACAAAGACAGTTATGTACATTGCAGGGAAAACACCATGTGAACATGAAAAAAGAGATTAGAGTGGTTCAGCAGAAGCCAATGAACCTCAAAGATTGCCAACAAACTACCAGAAGCTAAGAAATTAAGATCTGAGAGGCATGGAACAGATTCTTTCTCAATCCTCGGAAGGAGCCAACCTTCTAACACTTTGGTCTCTAACTTCTAGCCTCTAGAACTAAGACAATAAATTTCTTTACTAAGCCACCCAGTTTTTACTATTTTGTTATGGCAGCTCTAGCAAACTAATTCATCTCCTAATAACTGAAGTTAGAAGCTTGTAAGTGGTGAGAGATTTACAGGTGTTTCAGTTTGTTTCTGGGGGTTCTAACCCAAACTTGAAGATTCCTTTATCTTTACTTCCTTCATTTCATATTGACTTTGCTTCCCAACTGTTTTATCTGCAGATTTCTGCTCTGGTATCAAGTGTAGAGGCAACAGATTCACAGAAAATCCCCCATAATTGTTTGAGGTCAGTTTACATAATAAAAATTTCTCTTTCCCTGCATGTGTGCATATGCTCACACACACTTCCTCGTTGTTCTGTTTCTGTTATCAAGCCTTGATTAATGTAGAATTCTTCATGTACTTTTCATAACAGTCCTCAGCCAGGTGTATATTTCGGGAAGATTTTCTCTTCTGAGATTGTCTTTTCATTTTCGTAATGGTGTGTCTAAATAGTAACAATTCTTAACTTTTTAAAAAGATTTTATTTATTTGAGAGAGAGAGAGAGAGAGAGCACAAGCAGGGGAAGTGACTGGCAGAGGGGGAGGGAGAAGCAGGCAGCTCCGCAGAGCAGGGAGCCTGATGTGGGATCTGGATGCCAGGATCCTGGAATCATAACTTGAGCCAAAGGCAGATGCTTAACCAACTGAGCCACCTAGGTGCCCCGACAATTCTTAATTTTGATGAAGTAAAATTTATTAATATTTTAAATTTGTGGTTAGTGATTTTTTTTTTTTTGGGGGGGGAGTCTGGTCTAAGAAATCTTTCTTTCCTCCAAAGTCATGAAGTACTCTCTTACTTTTTTAAAGCATAGTATGAGGTGGTGATCAGAATTCTTTTTTTTTTTTTCTTGTGGAAATTCATTTGTTCCAATACCATTTATTAAAATGACCTTTCTTTATTCACTGAATTGCCTTAGTATTTTTGTTGAAAATCAATTGATCATTTTTCAAGTGGGTTTATAGCTGGACTCTATTCTGTTCCATTGATTTACTCATCTATCCTTGGACCAAGATGACATTGTAAGGACTACTATAGCTTTATAGTAAACCTTGAAATCAGGGTGTGTAAATCTCCCATCTTTGTTCTTTTCCAAAATGTTTTGACTATTCTAGATTCTTTGAATTTATATATAAATTTAGAATGAGCTTGTCAATTTCTTTAAAAAGTCTTCCTGGGATTTTGATTGGGATTGGACTGGATATGTAGATCAATTTAGAAAAGTGTTGATATCTTAATAATTTTGAGTTCCAATCTATGAACATGGCATATATCTCCATTTATTTAGGCTGCCCTTAAATTCTCTCAGGAAATATTTAGATTTCAATGTAGAGGTTTCATCCATTTTTCATTATATTTATTCTTAAGCATTTTAAAGCTATTATCAATAGTATCTTTAGATATTTTCTAGTTGTTTGTTGTTATTATATATAAATACATTTTTTTGCATATTGACCTTGAATCCAGCAATTTTGCTAAATTCACTTGTTCTAATTAAAAAAAAATAGGTTCTTGGATAAAATATAAGACACTGACAATAGTAAATACTGGCAAGCATACAGAGCAACAGAAAATCTCATTTGTTGTTGGTGGAAAGACAAAATGGTATAGCCTTTTTAGAAGACAGTTTGACTTTTCTTTACAAAGCTAAATATAGGCTCATCATATGACACAGAAATAATGCTTCTAGGTATTTACTCCCAAACCTGCACATGAATGTTTATAGCAGCTTAATCCAGAATCACCAAAAACTGAAAGCAACCAAGATGCATTCCAATAGGTTATTGGATGGACAAAGTGACACATCCTACAATAGAATATTATTTACCAGTAAAAAGAAAGGAGCTATCAAGCCATGAAAAGACATGGAGGAACCTTAAATGTATATTGCTATAAGTGAAAGAAGTCCATCTGAATAGGCTATATATTCTATGATTACAACTATGTGACATTCTGGAAAAAGCAAAACTATAGAGACATTAAAAAGATTAGTGGTTGCCAGGGATTTGTGGGAGGGAAGGAAGAATAAGTGGAGCACAGATTATTTTTAGGGTGGTAAAATTATTTTTTTTCTAATTTTTAAAAAGATTTTTTTTATTTATTTGAGAGAGAGAGAGAGAACAAGAGTGGGGAGGGGCAAAAAGAGAGGGAGAGGGCGCTTTGGTGGTTCAGTTGATTAAGTGTCTGCCTTTGACTCAGGTCTTGATCCCAGGGTCTTGGGATTGAGCCCCACATTGGGCTCCCTGCTCAGCAGGGAGTCTGCTCCTACCTCTCCCTCTGCTCCTCCCCTCACTTGTGTTCTCTCTCTTTCTCTCTCAAACAAATAAATGAAATCTTAAAAAGATTTCTTAGGATTTTGAAATCTCTATGAAATCATTTCATCTTTGAATAAACAGTTTTACATTTCCTTTTAAATTTATGCCTCTGTCTCTGACAATTCTGTCTTAAAAAAATATTTTATTTATTTGAGAGAGAGTGAGTGATTTTGAGAGAGAGAACATGAAGGCTGATGCAGGTGGGGTTGCTGGGATCATGACCTGAAGGCATATGCTTAACCAACTGAGCTACCCAGGCACCTATTCTCTTTCTCTTTTTAAAGATTTTATTTATTCATGAGAGACACAGAGAGAAGAAGAGACACAGCAGAGGGAGAAGCAGGCTCCCTGCAGGGAGCCTGATGCGTGACTCAATCGCCAGACCCTGGGATCACGTCCTGAACCAAAGGCAGATGCTCAACCACTTAGCTACCTAGGCTCAACCACTTAGCTACCTAGGCGCCTCTCTTTTTAAACTGACTTCCATACACTGTGAAATAGAAGTGGTAAAAGCATATACTTTGTTCCCGATTTTAGGAGAGAATTGTTCAATATTTTTCTCTTTTACCATGGTAATGGGAATTACATTGATTAGATTTTCCTATGTTAAATCTTGCATTCCTGGCATAAACATCACCTAGTCATATCTAATTATCCTTTTTATATGTTGCTGGATTAAATTTGCTACTACTTTATTGAGGATTTCTTTGCCTATATTCTTAAGCATTTTTTCTTTTCTTTTTTTTTTTTAGTTTTTATTTAAATTCCAGTTAGTTAGCATATAGTGTAATATTAGTTTCAGGTGTCTAATTTTGTGATTCAAGACTTACATAGGACACCTGGTGCTCATTACAACAGGTGTTATCCTTAACCCCTATCTTCTATTTAACCTATCAGCACTTACTGCCCCTCTGTTTACCATCAATTTATTCTCCATAGTTAAGAGTCTGTTTCTTCGTTTGCCTCTCTCTTTTATTCCCTATGATTGCTTGTTTTGTTTCTTAAATTCTGCATATGAGTGAAATCATATGGTATTTGTCTTTCTCTGACTGATTTATTTTGCTTAGCATAATACCCTATAGCTCCATTCAAGCCATTGCAAATGGCAAGATTTCATCCCTTTTTATGGCTGAGTAATATTCAATTATATGTATATCTTCTTTATCCATTCATCAATCAATGGACATTTGGGCTCTTTCCATAATTTGGCTATTGTTGATAATGCTGCTATAAACATCAGAGTGCATATACCCATTTGAATTAGTGTTTTTGTATTCTTTGGGTAAATACCTAGTAGCGCAATTGCTGGATCATAGGATAGTCCTATTTTTAACTTTTTGAGGAACCTCCATAGTGTTTTCCAGAGTGGCTTTATCAGTTTGCATTCCCACCATAGGGTAAGAGGGTCCACTTTCTCCACATTTTCAGCAACAACAGTCATTTCTTCTGTTGTTAATTTTATTCTGCCCCCTTTTAAACTGAATCATTTGTTTTTTGGGTGTTGAGTTTTATAAGTTCTTTATATATTTTGGGTACTAACTCTTTATCAGATATGTCATTTGCAAATAACTTCTCGCATTCCATAGTTGTGTTTTAGTTTTATTGCTTGTTTCCTGTTCTTAAGCATTTTAATCCCATAATTTTTTTTCCATATATATTCTTGTTCAGTTTTGGAATCAGGATTATTCTAACCTCATAAAAGAAGTTGGGAAGTATCTCCTCTGTTTAGGTTATTTGAAAGGGATTGTATGATATTAGTTTTATTTCTTGCTTAATGTTTGATAGAATTCACTAGTGAAACAATTCTGGACTAAAGTTTTTTGTGTGTGGAAAATAATTATAATTCAAATACCTTAAGTAGTTATTTGGATTTTGTTTTTCTTGGGACAGTTTGGTATGCTGTATTTTTTAAAAAGCATTTTCATCTAGTTTATTGTAAGTTTTTGTATTTACTGGAATGAAATTATTCATAATATTTATTTATTATCCTTTTAATGTCTATGGCTTTAATTATGAAGTCTTTTCTCTCATTTGTGATAGGTGCAGGTATTACCCTGATGGATGTGGTAGCTTATGGAAGCTTTTCCCATTGGTGAGTGACTGTTTTTATATAAGTAGCATTTTAATGTGGACCAATCTTGCTTTAAGTAAATATGTTTCAGTCCTTGTCTAAGTCAAAAGTGAGATGCTGAATTAAAGCAGAGTTACATCTTTTGCAAATATTAGGGAACTAACCTGGATTCAACAAGTATGGGGGCCATGCAGTGCAGACCTTAGTGAGGCTATAGCCACGGGTGGTAGAGGAGTAGAGGGCATTTCATTAAATTCTGACCACAGCAACTGTAATAGAGTCCCAGGCCTATGAGGTACCACTGTTGCAGCTCAATACAGGTTCTGGCTTTAACGTGTATTTGGTTTAAGTGGGTCCCTGGAAGCTTAGGAAGAATGTGCAGTTGATACAGTGGGAAAGAGAGTTTTTCCCCTTTTAATATAAAAGTTTTCAGATATTAAGATCTACCAAAATTACTTGATGCTTGTTCTACAAAAGTTTCCAGGCCGGAACTTAAAACTATAACTAAGTTTCATGAGTGGCTCAGAGCATTGTGTATGTGTGTTTCTAGCAGCCTGAGGTAGGCAGAGAAGACCTGTGACTTCATGTCTGTTCTGTGTTGTTGTTAAGTACACTCGGCCCAAAGGAGGATCATTTAGACAGATGGACTGCTCATGTTGTGTGTGCCTTGTCCACAGACTTGTTCCTCTCATCATGTGGCCTCAGTTGGCTCTGGGTTTAATTAAATAAGCACTGCCCATGTAGTTTTTTTGAAATTCTACATGGGCAGTGCTTATTTAATGAAACAAAACTGTGGCTTCATCCATAAGTGTAGCTTTCAATAGTAAACAAACACACAACATCAAGATTTCTGGTTCCTTTGAGGATGATGAAGGAGCCAGAGTGGTCTGCTTGCTCCCTTCAAATCAGCCTTGGAGAAACTGTAAAATGGGTTTGAGGAACTAACGTCAACAATAACACTCCATGAAAAATTCCTTGGGAGACTGAAGTCTGTGTTCATCCACTTTGTATATAAAAGATAGATGGCTGCAGCCTAGGGTAGAGGGTGGCAGTAAGAGAGTTTGTTGGAGGAATCTAGTGGATAAGACAAATAACAGAAATCTGTGGAGGTTCGTTATACAGCCTAAACAGATGTGGGTAAACAGGCCTAAGCAGTTTTATAAAGAGGCAGAGGCTATCGCAGAGGTGTCATAGGGAAAATAGAAATGAAGAAGCTTTGAATGTGCAAGAAAGGCACCTCGAGTAAGACCCAGTGACTAGGGCTAGCACCACTGTAAATTCCTAAATTTTGCAAAAACACAGTAATAACACAAATGCTAGCTCTCTGAGAAATAAATTTTCTCTCCAGATATAGTAAACATAGTGTCATTATTATTGTAAGAATTAAATGAAAAGATGCAACTAAAGTGCTTATCCCAGAGCTAGGACAATAGTTAGTGCTCAATAAATATTTGCTGTCATTTGAAATTATTTTCAAGATCAATTTAAGGTGTAAGATACTCTTTGGGTGGCCAGATGAAGTTATTTGAATAAAACCTCTATGTTGCCCTTCTTCTTCAATGTGACTATCAAAATTAAGGTCTTATGAGGCAGGAAGAAATATATATCTACAAAAAGGGTGTATTCTTATATAGAGATATGGGAACCTAAAGCCAGAAGTTCCCAAGAAATCCTTTTGGGGAATGGATGTAAATGATATCATTAGAGAGTATTAGAGACTGCTTGACCAAATGAACATGTGTGATGTGTACTTGAAATAGATCACAAAAATTGCACAGAGGCAAGAGATTAAAAAGGCAGGGCTTTCCCTTATCTGGAAATCTATTAGTTGGCTTATTCAGTTAAAATTAGACACTACATCAGATGGATCATTTTTAATAGGTATGAGTGATAAAGTGAATTCCTTTGCTGGTCCTAGTTCTGGCCGGGAAGGAGCTGACATAGTTGATGACATGGAAGTGATTGAAACCGTGGGACAAAGCAACTTTTTATTATGCCAATTTATAAAAAACTACAGAAAATTAGTAAGTAATAAAATAAATACCCATATACTTACCACCAGCATTTTTAAACATTATTAAATAATTACTCACATTTTGCCTAGGAATCAATTATTTCTCTGGTTTTCTAATATCATCAAATGCCAATATGGAAAATATTAAGTTAGTAATAACAGTTTGATAAGTAAAAAATAATGGAATAGAGCTATTTATCAGGATAGTACTGCCTCCAATTTTATATCATGCCTAGTGTTCGTTTTTGCAATTCTGTTGCCCACTGTGGGTTCATTCCCTTCAAGTTTTTCATAAGCAATCTTCATGTTTGTGATTCCCCCTTTGAAACAAGTGGGTGGCCTTTCATTCTCAGTGGGATGTACTATTTCTCAATATAGAGAAGAGGTTATTTCAATGAAATACTTTGGATCTGAGGACTCTGTATAGAGAAAAAGGGAAGAAATCAATAAACTGACTTCTGATATGGAAAGTAATGATTCTGAGAAATATCTATATACATATAATACAAAGGTAGAGTGACTTCTATTTCAAAACAAATCTTGAATTTGTAAATAAAAAATGCTTCACCTTTATATAATGTTATTAATGTTCTTCCTTTCAAGAGCTCAAATTTTTTCAAATTTATTTCTCCATTTATTTTCATATAAATCTGTGATGTAGATAAGAGGGGGTAGATATAATTTAATGGTTAACATCCTAAAGAGAAAATACATCTTTTGGAAATTTTATTTGAAAGGTGAGAAAATGTATTGTATTTTCCCTTGCCAGGAATTGTGAAGACTATAAAACATATGAAAACATATATAGTATAAGTATCCCTTTTTGCTTGAAAATTTATATTATTGATGCTTATTGCCCGAGACTAGAAAAATGAAACACATAAAATACTCTATGCTTTTTTATGACTATAGATGGATATCATTTGTCACTACACTTCTGAAAGCCATGAATTTGTCTATAGCAAATCCTGAAAGAATGAAATCAGCTAAAGCATATGCCTTGGTAAAAGTAGTATAGAGAGAAGAATCTTAGCAGGCTTGATGAAGTCCTGTTAGATACAAGTAAGAAAAATCATTTAAGTTGCTTAAGAAAATGCTCTAATAACTGACAATTCAAACTCTGTGTATGGAATGCTTATTGAAATGTTTGAAATCATATCTTTCATTGAAGAATATGTACTCAAGTATTAAGAGGTATAATCTATGATTAAAGAGATTAAAGATAATTTTATTTACCTACTTATATTTCTGGCATTTTTTTCTAATTTTATACTTTGATATTAATAAAGAGAAGAAATACATGTTTTATTTTTAATTTTTTAAAAGAACTTAATTATTTAGAAAGAGAGCATGAGTGGGAGGAGGGTAGAGAGTGAGGAAGAGAGAGAATCTCAAGCAGACTCTGTGCTGAGCATGGAGCCTGATCTCACCACTCTGAGATCATGACCTGAGCCAAAATCAAGAGTTGGTCACTTGACTAACTGAGCTACTCAGGTACCCCAGAAATACATGTTTTTAAAATGAAATAATGTCTCTGTGGACTTTTAGAAACTTATTTGTAAGAATCTAACCCCAAATAGTACATTTACCAAACTATGATATTAAAGAAAATAAAGATTCTTTGTTGTACTTTCACTTATTGCCGTTATAATTCTTGAATATTTAATGACAAGATTCTGGTCCATTGATCATTATTTGTTAAACAATCTCTATACTAATACACTTTAATATGTGTTGTAGGACAAAACCAAAAAAAGATGATAAATCATGGAACTTTCTTCTAATGACCGTATTATTCTTTATGGACAAAACATACGCATACTAAAAATTAGAGAATAATGAAATGCTAAACTGCATCACTGAGAGTACAGAGAATGGAGAGATCAGGCTGGAACAGCTTGAGATTTTATAAAAAAGATGAGATTTGAGCTTGGCTTTGAAAAAAGTATCATTAAAGATCCTTGAAAGTCAGGGCATAGAGAAATTAATTTCTTATGTGCTGGACAATAGAGTTTTAGTCTTGATGAAGTAAATTAGGAGAATTAGCCTGGATGTTCTCTGTTGAATAGGGAACAAGACTTGGGGAAGAATGGCAGAAGAGACTTATTATCCTCAATTTCCCATCTCTCAGGGATTTTTCCTGCATTCTCCAGCAGGAGAACATTGGTATACTTAGTGGAGTTCATGGCCATCCATTCCCCAGCTTTCCTTTCACTTAACTGTGGCTATGTGATATGTTCTAGCCTAGGGCTTGTGAGGGAAAATGATATGTGATACTTTCAAAGACATGTCCTTAAAGGAAGGGGCTACACTGTTTGTCCCCCCTAATTCTATCCTGCTGCTATGTGAGAGAGAAATGATCTTATCAAAGGTTCATTAACTCAGGTTTCTCTTTCATGCAGCTAAACCTATATCCTAATTAACCTAAAATTTGTTATATGCATTTGGGATACTACATATAACAGAAACTTAAATAGGTGCATTTGTTTGATGGTTTCAAGGATATAGATGTTGCACATGTTAAAAGGTGGCTTTTTTTCTTTCTTTTTTAAACAGTGGCAAGTATACTTCTGATACCTGGACTGGCAGATAATGGGCCACGTGAGCCAAGAACTCTCTAGGGGGAAATGGTAGGAAAAATTCAATGTCTGTTGACTGTTTCTTACCTCTTTCAGAAGGCCCTATAATAGAGAGGAGAACTCAGGCTATTTCTATAGCTATTTCTATAGCTAGTTTGCAAGTAGAAATAGAAAGGAATATAACTCTGCTGAGAGCCTTTGTGCCTGAGGCAATCTCAGATGAGGGGATTTGGTAATTTGGGGCCTTGCCCAGCTGGAAAAGTAAACTGATTCTGTAATTAAAATTCAAGCAATTATAGAACTGTCAATTTTACCAGAAGATAAGGAATAGGGCCCCAAACCTTTTCAAGCATCACTGTCAGACTATGGGAATCTTTCTAGCTGAAGAGATGAGATGAAGGACGTTGCCTTGCCACTCATGTCTCAGTTGACTTCCAATAGCTGCTGGTTGTACCAGAGAGTGTAATAAGCATAGCAAGAGATAGTAAATAAAATGTCCATCCTCAAGCCTTAAGACCATTTGTGACTGTGTTTGGCTAGGTTTATCCCTTGAAAACTAAAAGATTAGAAGCCTAGTGAGTTTTTGAGGGAATGCTTTGCTTAATACTCCACATGCCTGGGCTGCAGAAGCTTGTGATTCTTTTGACCTCTAAAGCAGCTTCCAAATATGCAAACTTAAAGTAGGTTGTGAAAGCTATGCTCACTTCAGATGTTATCTAGAGGATAACAGACAAGAAAGAAGCCCTTAGAGGACAAAACCAGAAACCTATGAGGAGAATGGACAAGAAGACAGCAGAACTGATGTTTTCTAGATTGGCTAACCAAGACACTTAAAAGCTCTGGGAATTTTTACAACATAAGACCATTTTTTTTCAAATTTAAGATGAATTTTTAAGTATACATATCACATAAAAGTTTTATGTAATAAAAATATGTCCATATTCAATAATTTTAAAGATACACAGTTGCTTACATTTTTTATATGTTTTAATGTAGATTATCCCTTATCATGAACCCTTTTGGTCCTTGAACCTACCTTTGTTTCCTGTCCTAAGTCTTGGTGCAGAATATAGTTGCCCTGTTGGGGAAAGGCAAGAAATCAGGGATATTAAAGTGATTAGTCTCAGTTATCAATGCTTCTGAGAGGTGCTCGGCACCATGACTGTGTTATTTAAATGTAAATAAGAAAATAATCTGTATGAATGACCTTCATGAGGTTTTTCCACATAAAATTAATTTCATATCACTAAGGATATTTGATAATTAGATAGCTTTTATTGTGGTTATCCTGTACCTCCCCTATGATTTGGTATATTGGATAAGAAACTCCCCCCCCCCCTTTTTTTTTTTTAAATCATCTCTGGACTTGACACAAAGGAGTGCATATCATTGAAAACAATTGGATTTTGAGCTGATGCAATAATTGGATACAGTGTTGAGGTGGTGTCTTTTAAGGTCTGGGTCAGAGTGTTATATATATTGGAGGAAGCTTGCCACTTAATTCTCTTTTTAAGAGGGTTTCTGCATCAAGGAGTGCAGTCAGCTGTGGTGTCTGAGAGCTGTTAAAAAGTTCAAGCACAGAATACGCTCTTCCTGACTCTTTCTGGGCAACTGTAGTCAGTGATTGAGTATGGTGGGGGTTCTAGACGCTGGCCATTGCTGTCCAACATGAGAGTCATGCAGAGGGCTTTTTTAGCTCCCTGTTGGGCTAGTTGAGAGGGTTTTTTTTTTTTTTTTAAAGTAATGTTGTAGTTTGGACTCTTTTTACCCAAGCCTACTTCTTTCTTCATTTCCTTTTACAGGTATCAGACCTATATTGAACAGTGGAACCTTTTTCTGCTTATTCAATTCCCCCACCCCTTTATCTTTCATAGGCATTCCCACCTAGTATATCTCTTGCACTTCTGTGACTTGACTACTGCTTCATCAAAGTTCAGAACTGACATAGACATACATGCAAATGCTTCATTGTAGAGCCAAGTGATACACTATTATATTTCTTTGTCTGTGGGATTTGAGTTACTACCCCTATGCCACTCAGTGGAGAATGTTCCTGTTTAAATAGATTCTCCTTTTTACACTTTACCAAATGTCTTTGTTTTATCCTTAGGTTTTCCCAGACCCCCAGCCATATTCTCTGTTTTATTTATTATCATCTTTTCCCTGAATCATTCTACTCCCACCCTGGCTCTAATCTTTACTAGGTCTCTCCAAAACAGCTATGTGGCTGTCATCCTGGAATATCCCTTCACTGCTCTTTTGGGGCAGGAATAATTATTTTGGGGGATCCTAGTCTTTCCTCTTTGTTTTGCTAGAATATTTTCCATTCTCTTAAAATACATTTTTTATTCCTTGAAAAGGGTTCATTTAAGATAAAATTCTGATTTCCTGCATGTTCAAAAAGGTTTTTATTATGAATTCTGAATGATTTTTAGATTGGCTATTGAAATCTGGGATAAAAAAATCTTTTTGCCTGGGAATTTTGAAGGCCCTAGAACACATCCTATGTTCTTCTTTTTTTTTTTTTTTCTTTTTAAGATTTTATTTATTTATTATGACCTGTGCAGTCACACAGGGCCCTATGTTCAGAAGGGCCCAATGCTTGGTTTAATATTTTGTTGTCACTATCTTGAAATTGTTAATAATTTTATCTTTGAGATTGTGTTATGTAAGTGAAGTCCAGGGAAACAATGCACAGAGGTGATGTGCTTAACAAGTGCGTCTACCTTACCTTGCCACTTCATTCACTTAATGGAATTAACGTGCTCCATGAACATAGAATTCCAGTGAATGAACAATGCATGGAAGTTCAGTGAAACTCAGACAAGTATTATGCCTATGTACAGGTAGGGGTGCTGACAGCCCTTACTTAATAGTATGCCAAAGGTAGAGAGTGTTGGTAGAGTGTACTGGTACCAAGAAATGAAATAAAAGCAGTTAAGTTAGTTTTGTGTAGTGTTTCCACTCTTCTGCTAAGGATGGACTACATATGTATGGATGACTAGGAAATATCATTTGTGTAATTTCAGTGATTCTGTATATCATTATATGCTGTTGTATTTAAAAACTGTTATTGCATAAGGTAAATGTAAATGGTAGAAGTCAGGATAATAATTTACAATTTTAATTTTTTAAAACTTAGAATGACATTAAGTAGCAAATAAAAACAGTATAACAAATTAAGAGAGAGACCATAGAAGAAAAGAATAAACTGTACATTTTAATAACTTGAATAGTTTTCTCCTGGTATTTTGAACAAGAGACCCCCTGCTTTCATTTTACACTAGACCTCACAAATTATTTAGCTAGTTCTGCTCATAAGAACATTTATTGGATTTCAAAGCCTATACTTTCAGCACAATCTGGGAAATGGTAGCCAATATGTTGGCTTTCTAATTTTCTTTAATGAAAGATGGAGGCAAATATCATAGGACACAGTCTAATGTTGCTTTCAGGTAATTAATTGTTTTGGCTGATTTGGTAAGTCTAGGACCAAATAAGCCTGCATAAATAGGTAAAGTGGAAAGAGAAGAGATAGTAAATCTTTTTATTGGGCTTTAATGGTTTTAGGAGAAGAAATTAAAAGACAAGATTGTGTAGGGGAGGTGCCAAATGTGAATACCTTTTGTGTTATTTTGCTCTTTTATGAAAGGTTTGTGTGCTAGTGTAGGTAGAAGATTCTAGAATCTAGTGCCACTCAAGGCTCCTGCCAGTCCTACTAGGACAGATACTTAATGGCTGGAGACTGACGAGAGAAACAGAATAGAATTGAATGCTTTTTTTTTAATCTATGAGAAAAAATTCATATGAAATTCATTATCTAATTAAAGACCAAAGAGTAATTGATGGCATTAGTGCATCAAATTAAATCTATATTTGTAATTTTAAAAATAGAGCTTGTTATAATTTAGAATAGGTTTTATAGATAATATGCTGTAGAAAGGGATAGCAACCAGGATGAAAAGCCATTGACAAGAGAAAGGAAGAAAGATTAAGGATCCTATAAGCAAGGCTGAAGGGAAGTTTCATGGAAGTTTTTCTTGTGATTACTTACTTCTCAAGAGAGTATGGGGTGATGGATGGTTTCAGAACTTAAGCCATAATGCTCAATTGTGTGTTGTTTCACTTTAGAAAGGCATTCAAATGTCACAGCAATCTCTGTGCCTTGACTGCCTTAAAATAGGTAGCTACCCGTAGGTGGCAGTGCTTGCATATTTGCTCAGAACAGAGTTGTTTTAAAGAAGGTTACTTATTGAGAATTCAGGATCTAAAGAAAAGGATCAAGAAAACCAGTTTTGTTTAAAATACACACCTACACAAGCACACAGAAGCACTTCTTTATTCAGACATCAGTGCTTTGAATATGTAAGGTTGACATATGAATAAATTCAGAGCCTACAGGAATGGTTAAGATAAAATCTAACATATAAAGCAAGCAAGAAGGTAAAATATTGCCTTTTTTAGATACCACCACTTCCCTTTTATTTTTCTTTTTATTGACAGTTGTCATCTATTTTAATAGAATATTGCTGTCTTTAATCTTCACTCGGAGTCTGGAGTTCTTGGAAGGGTCTTTGCTCTATGAGACCCTGAAGGCATTTTCTTGCTAGTCTGACTTCTTTTATAATTGTATGACATGTCATCAGTAAGTAAGAAACAGGGTGCTTCAGGGTTAAAGGCTTCAGGCTTTTTAATTGTTGAATTTATATCTTATCATCCTAGGTCCCTTTAACAAAGCCTCTTAAATTATCTTAGCTTGTTTTCCATAGGTAAAACCTGAAATTTCAAAAGAAGGAATGAGCAAGGTGTGTACATCTTTTGAATTAGTAGTTGTAGGGATCCCTGGGTGGTGCAGCGGTTTGGCGCCTGTCTTTGGCCCAGGGCGCGATCCTGGAGACCCGGGATCGAATCCCACGTCGGGCTCCCGGTGCATGGAGCCTGCTTCTCCCTCTGCCTGTGTCTCTGGCTCTGTCTCTGCCTGTGTCTTTGGCTCTGTCTCTCCTTCTATCTCTCAAGAATAAATAAATAAAATCTTAAAAAAAAAAAAAGAATTAATAGTTGTATAAAATAGAAGATAATTTATTATGAATAGATATTTATTGCTGATAATTGTTACTTTTTTTCCCTAAATGCTCACGGGTAATCCCTTATTATTTCATAATAATAGTAATAATAATAAAAGGTTAATGGTGCTTACTATGTGCCAGGAACTACTGTACTTTACATGTATGAATCCATATAATACTCACGACTACCCTATAAAGTACTTATTATTATTCTTCACAGAGGTGTTAAAAATATGCCAAGGCCACACATCTAATAAATGCTTAATCAAGGTTTGAATTCAAGTTGTCTGATACCACTATACTATGCTGCTTACTGAACTTTTATCTGTAATTTTATAATTTGGAATCAATTTCTTAAATGCAATGAAGTGACACTGTCATATGATGATACTGTATTTGGATTTAAGTCTTTGTATTCTGATTATAACGCACATTTTGAAAATTAGGGATGGCAGGGGCACCTGGGTGGTTCAGTCAGTTAAGCATCTGTCTTTGGCTCAGGTCCTGGGGTCTTGGGATTAATCCCTGCGTTGGGCTTCTTTCTCAGTGGGGAATCTGCTTCTCCCTCTCCCTCTAAATCTGCCCTTCTCCCCCATTCATGCTCGCTGTCTCTTTCTCTCTCTCAAATAAATAAATAAAATCTTAAAAAAATTAGGAATAAAAGTAAAAATGTTTTGTTCAAAAATTTGTGAAGATATGGAAAATGTATAATGCACTATCTGGGTTTTGAGAGAAACTTAAGGTCTCCTTTTTGGTTATTATACTGGAAATGGAAATGGTAGCTATTGCTATGTTGGCTGAGTGTGACGGCATTGAAAAGCCAGGCAGGAAAATTTGCCTCTTGCTTCTCTATAGGGTAGGGGTTTACATAATTTTATGTGATTGATACTAGTGAGCAATAGGAGAATCTGAAGATGGCACTTGCAGACATGTTAGAGCCTAACAATATGTTTTTTTTTTTTTAAAGATTTATTTATTTATTCTAGAAAGAGGGAGAGTGAGGGTGGGGGTGGTGGGGGAGGAGCAGGAGAAGAAGGAGAGAGAGAATCTCAAGCAGACTCCTGCTGAGCATGGAGCCTGATGGGCTAAATTTCATGACCCCAAGATGGTGGCCTGAACTGAAATCAAGAGTCAAATGCTTAACTGATTGAACCACCTAGGGACCCCAAGCCTAACAATACTTTTGAGATAAAGTTGCCTGTTAGCAGCCTGGAAAAATACAAACTAATATAGGATCAAGACTGGAAAAGATATAGAGCTTCAATAAATATTTGTTGATTTGATGTAATTTGGTTCCAAATTATTTAATTATTGTTCTTTGTGCCACTTTGCTTATCTCTTTCTGTGCCCTTCTTATGATTAGACAGTCTCCTGCTTTCTTCATGCATTTGTGAAAATAATATTAGTATAATAGTGATGCATTTTTAGGAAGAGAAGGTGATGGGATGGTACTGAATAAATGGCCTTTTCATTGCAGTTACATAGCATATGTATTCAAGCATAAATAACCAGAAATCTTCAAACCATGGCAGTGTATAACTTATAGTATTACTAGATCAATAGGAAATGCTGTGACTAAAGAATAAGGGTAATTCTCAATGCTCCTAATGCTATATTCTATATGGTTAGCAAATGAGTCTTGTAGCTAATTAAGAATTAAGTTATTAAGCAAATTTCTCCACCAACCAAAAGTGCAAATAAACGAAACCCATTTTTATCTACCAAATTGGCAATAAAAATGGATTTTATTCAGTGATAGATGGTCTAGGGGAATTGGCACTGTCATATACTCTTGAAGGGAGTCAACTGATATAATTTTATAGAAAGCAATTTAGCTCCATATATGTACCAGAAATCTTAAAATGTTTGTACTTTTGACACAGAAATCCCAGTTATAGGAATTTATATTTAGATAATATTTCATACATGTATATAAGGATAATTATCTAAATATTGTTTATAAGAAACTCAAATTGAGAGAAACCTTAATGTCCAATACTGATAATTTATTATTAAACTGTGGTACTGCCTAAAACAATAACAACAAAGAATTCAGGAAAAAATATTTAATGACTTGGAAAGTTGTTTATAATATATTTTAAGCAAAAAAAGATTATAATACTATATATCATTATCATATTTTTGTGGGGAAAAACTGTAGAGTAAAATCACAGAAGAGAATATATATCAAATAGCTAGCTGGATTTACCTCTTGATGGTCGACTTGTGGGTGATTTTACTTTCTTCTTTTGGTATTTTTAAAAAATTTTTTATTTATTTTAGACACGGAGAGAGCACTAGCAGGGGGAGGGGTAAAGGAAGAGGGAGAGAATCTCAAGCAGACTCCTTGCTGAGTGCAGAGCCAGATGTGGGACTTGATCCTGTGACCCTGAGATCATGACCTGAGCTGAAATCAAGAATCAGACACTTAACTGACTGAGCCACTCAGGTGCTCCTTTATGGTTTTTAAATTTTCAAAGTTATACAGTGAACATATATTTATATGTAGTATATGAAATACATTAATAGTTATATTTTTCCCTGAAAAAATATAACACTTTATTGTCATTACTGTAAACACTAGATAATCAATTGTTGTATCAATATACTTTAAGAGGGCCCTTTTACAAATGAATAGGCAACTTCTTTTTTTTTAGATAATAAAGTAGCATAGATTCAGACCTACTTTCTCTTTGAGAACAACTAGGAATGCTAGGTAAATCACAAACATGTTTTGGGAAAATGTTTGTTTCAAAGCATTAGAGAGTCAAAAGGCAATAGGAGTTGATGGCCGACATCTCCAAGAGAATGCTTTGAGATTGGCCTAATATTCTGCAACGTTTGTCTTTTGCAGATTTACTAATTTGGAAGCAGCGGTTGAGAGGTTGAGAAACTGAGCTGAAAATTCTCATGAAAAGACTAAGAATCTAAGCAGGGCCCTCAGTTATTTCTTTTCACTGGGGAGACAAAAATTTAAATTCAGTGCCCATTAACGAGCAGGAGACTTTATTAACTATGCAAGCTGTATTTGAGAAGCCTGAAGGTCTATATTCTAAGAGTAATGGCCAACTGGAAAGAACCATCACAAGGGTTGAAACTCAGCTTTGAAATAGATTAATTATGATTGAATTAAGGTAATCAACTTTCTTTCTTTCTTTCTTTCTTTCTTTCTTTCTTTCTTTCTTTCTTTCTTTCTTTCTTCTTTCTTTTTCTTTCTTTCTTTCTTTCTTTCTTCTTTCTTTCTTTCTTTCTTCTTTCTTTCTTTCTTTATTTATTTATTTATTTATTTATTTATTTATTTATTTATTTATGATAGTCACACACACAGAGAGAGAGAGAGAGAGAGAGAGAGGCAGAGACATAGGCAGAGGAAGAAGTAGGCTCCATGCAAGGAGCCTGATGTGGGACTCAATTCTGGGATCATGCCCAGAGCCGAAGGCAGAAACTCAACTGCTGAGCCACTCAGGCATCCCAACCTCCATTCTTTCTAATAGAACCATAACTAAATACTCTTTGGAAGTACATGACATTTTAAACCTCAATTTATTCCTTCAAATTGTCCCTTCAAAATGCTTGTTAGTGAATAAAAACCTTATTAAACATACTAAAGACCAGGCTCAAAAAGTGAAAAGCCAAAAGAAAAAAAAAGAAAAGAAAAACCAAGTGGAAAAAATAGACAAAACAAACAAACCTATGGGCAATCCAGGTATTGGATGAATAATACATGGAGTTAACAATAAATGTGATTAACATGTTTAAAATTTAATAGGGAATTTGAACTAAAAAACAGGAAAAAAAAATAAAATTATAAAATAAAAAATTTAACTCTCAATAGGTGAATTTAACAACAAATTAGGCATAGCTGAAAAATTAGTGAATTTGAGGATGAGTCAGCAGAAAATATTCATATTGAAGCATGGAAAGGAAACAGAAATAGTACAGAAGATATATAAGACATAGTTGAAAGGTCTAATGTATGTGTAATTAGAGTCTCAGAAAGAGGTGAGACAATTGAGCAGATACAGTATTTGATGAGAAATTGAGTATTTTTTACTCAATTGAGTATCCAAAGTATAACACTTTAACCTATAGATTCAAGAAGCATCACAAATTCTAAGCACTATCAATGCAAAGAAAACCACACCTTATGGTACATTATGATAAAACTACTCATAATGAAATACAGAAAGAAAAAATCTAAAAGCAGCCAGGAACAAAAGGGGAAAATTACCTTCAAAGGAGTAACAATAACTCTAACTGCCGACTTCTCTACAGAAATTATCAAATCCAGAAAGCAATGAAAAAGTTCATAATGTTCTGAAAGAAAATATCTTCCAACCTAGCATTCTTTAACCTAGTGAAAATATCCTTCAAATATTTAAAGAATTAAGATAAAGACAATTGGGGTAAAACAAAAAACAAATAAAACTACAAAATATGGAAAATACTTGTTCCCAGAAGATCTGCCCTGAAAGAAATAGTAACAAGTAGAAGGAAAATAATTTAGTACAGACACATGGTAATTCAGGTAGGAATTAAAAGAAATGGAAAGAGTAAACATAAAGGTAAATCAAAGTGAATATTGGTTATACAATAATAATGTTTGAGTTTTAAAATGTATGTAGATCTAGGATACATAACAGTAAGTAATATAAAAGAAAGGAGAGTTTTGCATTGTCCAGGAACTAGTAAAGGTATTCATTTGTATTAGTTGAAGGTGTAGAAAATAGTTTCTAGAGTAACCACTAATAGAAAGTAGAGAAATCTAAAAAGTAAAGGCTAAGAAAGGTGAAAATGGAGTAATAATTAAAAAATGAGTAATCCAAAAGAAGGTAGGAAATGAGAGAAAACATATAGAGCAAATACAATAAGAAACAATAAGGTGATAAGTTTAAACCTAGATATATGAGTAATTATATTAAATATAAATAGACTAAATTTTTCATCTGAAGGGAAATGATTGTCAGTCTCAGAAAAAAATCCTGTCAACTATCTGCTGCTTTAAGGGACTGAAACTTAAACATAAGGCCACTAAGTTTGAATGTGAAATGATGGGTAATATATGCAATGTGAAACTAAGGAAAAAAAAGTTATATCAGACAAGGTGAACTGTATAATAATAATAATTATAATTATTATAAAAATGGATGTTTTCAAATGATAAAATGGTCAAAAAAATAGGAAGAAGGGCACCTGGGTGGCTCAGTTAGTTAAGTGGCAGCCTTTAGTTCAGGTCATGATCTCAGGGTTCTGGGATCGAGCCCTACATTGCCAAGCAGGGAGCCTGCTTCTCCCTCTTCCTCTGGCCTTCCCCACCCTGGTATGTTTCCTCTCTCTCTCTCTCTCTCTCTCTCTCTCTCTCGCTCTCTTTCTCTCTCTCACACACACACGTGTTCTTTCTCAAATAAATAAATAAAATCTTAAAAAAAATAAAGTAGGATGATTAAGCACTTCTAAATTTGTATGTGCTAAAAATAATTTGGCATCAAAAACAATAAAAAATGACAGAATAGAAGAACTAATACAAATTGTAGGAAATTTTATTTTTCAGTAATTAGTAGAATATACAGACAAAAAAAATCAGTAAGCCTATAATAATTTTGATTAAATGATTGATATACTCTACCTAAATGACATATATGGTGCACTATACCAACCAGAACCAAATGGATGATTTTACAATTACACATACACCATTTATCAAAATTGACTATTTTTCTTGAATAAGTGCTTTCCAGGTTATTACAACCTTTAGCTAAGTTCCAGGGTTTTGAAAAACTGATTCTGACCAATATCAGGAATGAAAATGGAGATGGCACTATTTTTTTCATCACTTTTGTGAAGGAGCAGAATTTTGAAGTTCCTCTTTCCACTATTTTCACTAATATTTTCAAGCAGTATAGCCCATAGGAAAGAGTACATTTCAATAAGGTTATAACATGTATTAACTACATAATAATGATAATAAAACTTGTGGGGTGTAGGGAAATTTGAGCTTAGAAGGAATGTATGGTCTTACATTCATATATTAGAAAAAGAGAGACAGAAAAACAATGAACTAAGTATCTTAATAAGTTAGAAAATTAAACCTAAAAAGATGGAAGGAATGAAAGGATAGGGGAAGAAATTTACTAAACTTAAAAATGAATAATAAATAAATCCAAAAGTTTGTTCCTTGTAAAGATAAATGTAATTGACTATTAGTAACATTTGTAAATAATATAAAGACAAGTTACAATTGACTAGTATCAGTAATGAAAATAAGGATGACACTATTTTTAATACAGGTATTAAAAAGTTGATGAGACACCAGAAGCACATGAAACAAAAGAAAAAAATAGATAAATATTACTTCATAATTAGGAATTTTGATGCATTAAAGGCCATACAATCAAGAAAGTGAAAAGACAACCTATAAAATGGGATAAAATATTTGCAAATCATATCTTTGATAAAAGTGTAATATTCAGAATATACAAAGAACTAAAACAACCCAATTCAAAAACTGATAAAGGACTTAAATAGATTTTTCTCCAAAGAAGATATACAAATAGACAATAAGTACACGAAGAAGGTGCTCAATTCACTTAGTCATTAGGGAAATAATCCAGTGTCCACCAACAGACAAATGGATAAACACAATGTGATATATGCATAAAGTAGAATATTATTCAGCTACAAAAAGGAGTAAAGTTCTGATACATGTTACAACATGGATGAACCATGAAAATATTATGCTTGGTGAAATAAACTAGACACAGAAGGATAAATATTGTATCAGCTTGCTGATTCAAGGTACCTAGGATAGGAAAATTAAAATAGAACAGAGGTTACGTTACCAGGAGTTGAGGGGAAGAGGGAACAGAGAGTTACTCTTTAATAGGTACAGAGTTTCAGTTTGGGATGATGAAAAAGTTTTGGGTATAGAGAGTGATGGCAGATAGCTGATCTGACTGCAGGCTCTGCCCACCAATGAAAGCTTCCCAGGGAACAACACAACAAAACAGGGAAAGTACCCTGTAGTTTGGTGCTACTGCATTTCTGGCAAATGCCTGGTTTGAATCAACTCAAGTCCAGGGTAGTCCTATACTGGCCTACTAATACTACTGGAGCAAAAACTGCCCAAAACAGGAAAAGAGAGCCACTGTAGATGTCTGGACTGAAGGAAAAAGTGGCAAGCCATAAGAATAGGATATATGCAACACAGGAGACATCCCTGAAGTGCCAGGTTCTGGTGAACAGGGGATACTGCACTGCGGGGCACTATAGGATCTCTTTATCATAAGGCCTCTACTTTCAACAGTAGGAGATATAGCTGATCTTCCTAACAGACAGAAACAGACACAGAGAATTAGACAAAATGAGGAGACAGAGGAATGTGTCCCAAATGAATGAACAGGACAGAAATCACAGCAAGAGATCTAAGTGAAATGGAGATAAGTAATGTGCTGGATAGAGAACTTAAAGTAATTATCATATAGACACTATACTTAGGGAAGGGTGGAGTACATCAGTGAGATCCTTAACAAAGGCATAAAAAAGAACCAATCAAAGGTAAAGAACACTAATGAAATTAAAAATAGTAGGCTAGAGGAAGCAGAAGAATGAATCAATGACCTGGAGGATACAGTAATGAAAGTAATCAAGCTGAGTAGGTGAGAGCAAAAGAGTTGTACAAAATGGGAATAGAGTTAGGGAACTGAGTGACACCATCAAGCTTAAAAACATTTACATTATAGAGGTCCCAGAAGGAGAATAGAGAGAAAAGGAGACAGAAAATCTATTTGAAGAAATAATAGCTTAAAAACTATGGAATCTATGGAAGGGAATGGGTATTGAGATCTAGGAGACACAGAGATCCCCCCCCAATCAACCCAAGGAGATCCATACAAAAACAAATAGTATTAAAATGGTAAAAAGTAGTGACAGAGAATTTTAAAACCATCAAGAGGAAAAAAAAAAAAAGGTACATACAAGGGAAACCCATAAGGCTTGCCAGCTTATTTTACAGCAAAAATTTTGCAGGCCAGAAGTGGCATGATATAATCAAAGGCTGAAAGGAAAAGATCTGCAGCCAAGAATACTCTATCCAGCAAATCTGTCATCCAGAAAAGAAGAAGAGATAGTTTCCCAGACAAATAAAAGTTAAAGGAATAATTCACTAGTAAACCAAACCTACAACAAATGTTAAAGGGACAATTTGAGTAGAAAGGATAGACCATAAGTAAGAGCAAGAAAAACAAAAGACATCTGTAAAAATCAGACAATGGACTCACAAAATAGAATGTAAAGTATGATACCATATACCTAAAAATGTGTGTTGTAGGGAGAGTAGTGAAATAAGGAATGGGTTCAAATTTAAGTGACCAATAACTTAATATAGACTACTATATGCAGAACATGGTATATACAAACCTCATGGTAACCACAAATAAAAAACCAGTAATAGCTATGCAGAAAATAGAGAAAGGAATACAAATATATCACTAAAGAAAGCCAACTAATTATGAGAGAGGGGAACAAGGGAAGAAAGGAACAGATACAAAAACAATCACAAAACAAGTACCAAAATGGCAACAAATATCAATAATTACTTTGAATATAAATGGATTAAATTCTCCATCCAGACATAGGGTGTCAGAATGTTTAAAAAAAAGCAAGACCTATATGTATGCTGCCTACAAGACTCATTTCAGACCTAAAGACACATGCAAGTTGAAACTGAAGGGAAGGAGAAGCATTTATCATACAAATGGATGTGAAAAGAAAGCTGTGATAGCAATACTTCTATCAGACAAAATAGACTTTAAAAGAAGAGACAAAAAAGGACATTATATAATTATAAAGGGAAAAATCCAACATGAAGATAAAACAATTATAAATATTTATGCACCCAACATGGAAGCACCCAAATACATAAAGCAGTTAATAACAAACATAAAAGAAATTGTTGATAGTAATACAATAATAGTAGGGTACTCTAAAATCTCACTTATAGCAATGGACAGATCATCCAAACAAAATCAATATGGAAACAGGGGTTTTGAATGACACACTGGACCAGATGGACTAAACAGATATGTTCAGAACATTCCATCCTAAAACAACAACATACACATTCTTCTCAAGTGCACATGGAACATTCTCCAGAATAGATCATCTATTAGCCCACAAAACAAGTCTCAACAAATTTGAAAAAACTGAAGTCTTACCATGCATCTTTTCTGACTACAACATAATTAAACTAAAAACAACCACGAGCAAAAAATCTGGAAAGAGCACAAATACATGGAGGTTAAATAACATGCTGCTAAACAATGAATGGGTCAACCAAGAAATCAAAGAAGAAATTAAAAAAATTACATGGAAACAAATGAAAGTGAAAATACAACAACCCAAAGTCTTTGGGATGCAACAAAAGTGGTTCTAAGAGAGAAGTTTATAGCAACACAGGCCTACCTCAAGAAGCAAGAAAAATCTCAAACAACTCTATCCTTACCCCTAAAGGAGCTAGAAAAAGAAAAGCAGCTAAAACCCAAGCCCCCAAAAGGAGGAAATAATAAAGATTAGAGGAGAAATAAATGAAATAAACTAAAAATCAACAGACCAGATCAATGTAACCAAGGGCTTGTTCTTTGAAAACGAAATTGATAAGTCTCTAGCTTGACTCATAAAAAAAACTCAGAGGACTCAAAATCAGAAATGAAAGAGGAGAAATAATAACCAACATACAGAAATACAAAGGATTGTAAGAGAATAGTATGAAAAATTATATAACAACAAATTGGATATCCTATAAAAATGGGTAAGTTCTTAGAAACAGATAACCCCCCCCAAAATTGAACCAAGATGAAATATAAAATTTGAAAAGATCAATAATGTGCAATGAAAGTGAATCAGTAATAAAAATGTAAAAAACTCCTAACAGAAAGTTTAAGACCAGACAACTTCACAGGTGATTTCTGCCAAACATTTAAAGAAGAGTTGAAGAGTTAATACTTATTCTTCTCCAACTATTCCAAAAAATAGAAAATAGAAGAGGAAGGAAAATTTCCAAATTAATTCTATGAGGCCAGCATTACCCTGATACCATAACCAGATAAAAACACTACAGGAGTACCTGACTGGCTTAATCAGCAAAGCATAAGACACTTGATCTCAGGATTGTATATTTAAGCCCTACTTTAAAGGTAGAGTTTACTTAAAAATTAAAAAAAAATCTTAAAAAAAGCTACAAAAACAGAGAACTGCAGGACAGTATCTTTCATGAACATAGATGCAAAAATCCTTAACAAACTACTAGTAAATAGAATCTACTAATACATTAAATAATGATTTACCACAATAAAGTGGATATATTCCTAGCATGCAAGGGTGGTTCAGTATTCACAAAACAAACAAAGTGATACATCAGATCAACAAGAGGAAGGATAAAAACCATATGATCATTTCAATAGATGCAGAAAAAGTACCAAATCCATTTATAGTAAAAACCTCAACAAAGTAGGGTTAGCAAGAACATACCTCAATATAATAAAGTTCTTATATGAATAACCCACAGCTAATATCATTCCTAAATGATGAAAAAAATGAGAGCTTTTCATTTAAGTTCAGGAACAAGATGGGGATGTCCACTCTCACCACTTTTATTCAACAGAGTACTGGAAGTCCTAGACAGAGAAATCATACGAGAAAAAAAGAACTTTTAGCATCTAATTTGGTAAGAAAGAAGTAAAACTTTCACTATTTGCAGATGACATGATTTTCTGTACATAGAAAACCCTAAAGACTGCACCAAAAACCTAGTAGAGCTGATAAATTAGTTTAGTAAGGTCACAGGGTACAAAATCAATGTGCAGAAATCTGTTGCATTTCTGTACAGTAATAATGAAGTGGCAGAAAATGAAATTAAGAAAAACAATCCTATTTACAACAACATGTAAAAGAATAAGATACCTAAGAATACACTTGAACAAGGAAGTGAAAGACCTGTACCCTGAAAGCTATAAAACATTGATGAAATAAATTGAAAATGGCATAAACAATTTCATACTGATGGATCAGAAGAACAAATTAAAATGTGTTAAAATGTCCATACTACTCAAAGCAATCTGTAGATTTAATGCAATCCCTATCAAAATTCCAATAGCATTTTCATAGAACTGGACAATCCAAAAATTTGTGTAGAACTACAAAAAACTCTGAATAGCCAAAGCAATCTTAAAAAAAAAAAAAAAGCTGTAGTAATCACAATTCCAAATTTTGAGTTATACTACAAAGCTATAATAATCAAGACAGTATTATAATGGCACAAAAGTAGACACATAGATCAACAGAACAGGATAGAAAGTCCAGAAACAAACCCACAACTATATGGTCAATGAATCTTCAACAAAAGAGGCAAGAATATGCAGTGGGAAAAAGTCTCTTCAACAAATGGTGTTGGGGAAAATGGACAGCTAGCTACATGCAGAAGATTGAAACTGGACCACTTTTTTACACCATACACAAAAATAAACTCAGAATGGACTAGGGACCTGAATATGAGACCTGAAACCATAGAAATCCTAGCAGAGAGCACAGGGGTAATCTCTTTGACATCAGCCATACTATCATATTTCTAGATATGTCTCCTGAGGCAAGGGAAACAAAAGCAAAAATAAACTATTGGGACTTCATCAAAATAAGATGCTTCATCATAGCAAAGGAAACAAAAAAATAAAACTATAGGCAGCTTACTGAATGGGAGGTATATTTGCAAATAAGTTATCTGATAAAGGTTTCATATCCAAAATATATAGAGAACTACACAATTCAACACCAAAACCCCCAAATAATCCAATTAAAAAATGGGCAAGAGACATGAACAGACATTTCTCCAAAGAAGATATACAGATGGCCAGCAGACAGGTGAAAAGATGTTCATGATCACTTATTATCAGGGAAATGCAAATCAAAACCACAATGAGATATTAATTAACTCCTGTCAGAATGTCAAAAAACAAACAAACAAACAAACAAACAAACAAACAAAAAACCATAAGAAACAAGTGTTGGCAAAGATGTGGAGGAAAAGGAAACCTTGTGCTCTGCTGGTGAAAATGTTCACAAAACATTTGCAGCCACTGTGGAAAACAGTATGGAAGTTCCTCAAAAAATTGAAAACAGAACTTCCCTATGATCTAGTAATCACACTACTGGGAGACTATGAAGACTCTAATTTGAAAGGATATATGCCACCCTATGTTCATTGCAGCATTATTTATAATAGTCAAATCATAGAAGCAGCCTACATGTCCATCGGTAGATGAATGGAAAAGGAAGAAGTTATGTATATATATAACTTCAGCCATAAAAAAGAATGAAATCTTCCATTTGCAGCAACATGGATGGATCCAGAGAGTATAATGCTAAGTGAAATAAAGACAAATACCATATGATTTCACTCATATGTGGAATTTAAGAAACAAAACACATAAATAAAAGGAAAAAAGAGAAAAACCAAGAAACAGACTCTTAACTATAGAGAACAAACACATGGTTACTAGAGAGGTATGTAGGGTGATGATTGAAATAGGTGAAGGAGATAGAGTACACTTATGTTAATTTGCACTGAGTAATATATGGAGTTGTTC